>NC_054385.1:90087752-90387752 GCF_017654675.1 Xenopus laevis
GTCATGCTGCTAGGTAAAAAAGTCATTTTTTGTAATGCAAACTTTTAAAAAGAGAACCCCTCCATAACAAATAAGCAGCTAATGTTCATTTATTATATATATTAGGCATGCATTCGTTAAAATGAAAAATGCAAGTCAAGGTCGGCTTATGCCTTAAAACAGGAAGTGACTAACACGGTTGATTTGTCATTAGAAAATGGTTTCTAATATCTGATCCCCAAACCCAAGATTGCACTTACCATTGCATCTTGTATAGACTGGGTTCTCTACAAGCAGCTGTAATTTCCGTTGCATGTGATTACACCACCCCATTAGATTAACAAGCTCCTTAAAAAGACATAACTAATTGTTAATGTAGAAAACATGAAATGATCAGGCATTTGTAGCTATGCAGAGCGCTGACAGGACAGTTATTCATAGTTATTCTGTTTGCCCATTGGATGGCACTGTTTCATTGATATTCATGGATGAGAATTACCATAGATGTGTCAGTGTAACCAGTCAGAGAAAAACCTAATGCCGTATGTTGAAAATGTGAACCCTAGATGTCAACTTGTGTTTTTCAAACAAATGAGAGGTAACACATGATTGCACAGTACTCTTTGTTTAAATTCAGGGACAGTCATTTGTAATTTCAGATATAAACAAACTAAAATTGTCAACATTTCTCCATCAGCTGAGCTGGTAGAAGGAGACTTAAAGTTCTGTGGGACCCATAACACCAAAGGTTGCCTAACCCTGGCATAACATACTTTTTAGCACTTGCAGAATAATTATTATTTGTTGTTATTGTGGCTATTATTTTTTTGTATTTGTTTTTAATTTTTCATTAATTTTGTAAATTAATCTTTGGATGCATGTCTGGTTGATAACGCCTTTTTTCTCCTATATTACTAACGGATACCTTATGATGCTTTCGAGTCATCATCTTCCTAACCAAGATGGTTCCTGATTTTTCATTTAGTATTTTTTGTGGTCTACATATCTGGGCAGCTTTATGCCCCTGCTGACCCTTTTAATTCATGCCTTGCCTCAAGGCCACACTGCATACCCAAACAGTCTACATCAAAAGACAAATTTCACACGTTCATCATGCTTCATTATCTGGGAAAATATGTATAATTCATAGAGAATTCACATCTGAAAATAAAATCGAGGTGGGGGATACTTAGTGATGGGATGCACTTTTAAATGATCCCTATTACAACTTTATTTAAAGGTTTTTAATGTGTGTCAGGAACAATAGAGAAAGAAAATGTGAAACCTGCCATGAATGCCTTTATTTTACTGTTTTCTTAATGAGACGGATGCCCTAGGCTATATCCCTATCCAAGAGGGCAGCAGATGTGAAGTGTCCACTGGGAACAAGTGTTTGGGATTTCATCAGCATTCATGGGTGACCTAGCCTTTTCATGCACACTGATAGACATGATAAATCATCTTTACAACGAACTGTAATTATCGTTTGTGTGGCCTGGGTGCCTCTTAAAAAAACACAGTCCTTACACTTTCCTTATTGCTTGGATATATCTGTCTGGGTGTCATGGGTTGTTTGTCCCATTGCAGTCCCAAGAGCCCAGGCTGCAGGGGTATTACACTTAAATTAGTGAGAATGAATTCACAAGTCAAAATATTCAATTGGGTTACACCAAAGCCTGCCCAGACCTAAATTTAATCCTGAAGCTTGGCTACAAAAGAAAAATGTGATTAGTCTGAGATGATACTATTATACCTATTAATACTCCAATATCTCCTTGATTAGTGGTTTACATAGACTTTCATGGATTTAAGCCCAAATTTCCCAAGGGTCTATTAACTGGTACAATGGTTTTTAAGGAATTTAAAATGAAAAATCATTACGCAATTATCAAATGTGTTTAAGCATTCATCAGAGGTAATTGAAATAAGCAAATAAATGTGTTGAGGCATATCAGGGAAAAGAATAATTTCTTGTAAGAAAAAAACAATAACCCAGTGGAATTTTTTATTCCTCAGTCGGCTATTAAAACAGAATTTAGTTGCAGGAATTTCCAACCACTGATTACATTTTTTAAAAAATGTGTATAATTTTTTTTTTCACATTATGCTTTTATTTACCCTGTGATAGCCTACTGATCTATCAGTTATTAACGTAATAATATGCTATTATGGCAGTCAGTCCTCTGTTTGAACACAACACTTAGAGCAATGGCACATGGGGTGCTGAGTCACCTGCATGAAATCGCGGTCCTCTGTGTGAAAATGTGTAACTAAGCAATAGGAATGTTTTACATGGGTAATCTGAATAGGCTGCCATACAAGGGTATTTTTGCCCATTTTGTCACGAGGGTGACAAAACACCCTGTGTGCCATTTCCCTAATGAACAAATATCTATCACTTAAGTAATCTAATTTGCATAAAGACACACAAACACACACAATTATAAATGATATGTATATATATAGAGATAGAGAGAGAGAGAGAGAAACAGAGAGAGAGGATGTAAGGGATTGAAAAAAGGACATAAACAATTCAGTAACATTACAATTGCAAATAACTTAAAAAATAACTTTGAAATCACTCCAATTAATGTGTAATAGAAAGCAGCCTAGAATTACATTTTATTAAATGTTAAACCACCTTAAAGGACACCTGTCACCCAAAAATTGTTTCTCCCACTGAATTTTACGAACTAATAGAGTCTGCACTCTGGCTGGGGGAAACAATAGTTTATTTTAAAAAAAATCCGTCTGCAAAAGCTATGCTCCTGGTACAGATTTTTGGTGCAGGCGGCAATGTGCATAATGAGTGCTTCTATCTGCATGCTTTAAATGCGTATGCATGTGATGAGCAAATGCTCTGGCACTATTCTTATTGACACAACATAGTCACCCACATGAGAAGTTCCCTCTTGGTGTGGGTGACTTTACACTTAGGGGTGGAGTTTTTTTGGATTAAATATTGTTTATTTCAACAAGAGTGTGGACTCTTTTAGCAGGGAATCAATATTTGGGCAACGGGTTCCCTTTAAAGATTCTTTGCATGGAGAAGTTGGTCACCCAAATGCTATTCTTTTGCCACAGGCAGCCTGATAAAAACCTGGTTTTATAACCCTTGCTCGTTTATTTAACATGTCTGTTTTCTTGAAATCTTTATTGAAAAGTGCAAAATCCCATAGGCTTCTGGTGTGCCCATCTGGTGGATCTTGTTACCGCTGAACTCTGGAGATGCTCAGAACAAGAATTGCTGCTGAAAAAAATGTGAGTGAATTGATAAGTCACAGAAAAATTTCAATATATGGGAAAATGTTTTTTAGTTGATATCAAGGGACAACATCTCATCTAAGGCTGGTGAAGAAAGCAACAATCCGTTTGATCTGCCCATGGCATTTCACTGTAATTTTAATTCAGACTGGGCTCTAACCTCATTTACAATATTGGGTTCCACGTGGGGATTTGGGTCGGCTATAGGGAACCTGTACTTTGAAGGAAAATTGGCATACTGCACTGCGCACAAGAACTGCTCCTGGGAAGTCTTGCTCAATTCCTGTGTCTGATCATCTCTGTGGTAGATCATCTTTCTTTACCTTTAGGCACTGGACATTAGATTGTTGGCTCTATGTGATGTTGACTTGAGTTGCCAAAACATTATGTAGCCCTGCAGATATCTATTAGTGTTAGATAAACAATAAGCTGTATTTTCCCTTCCAGCCTAGCCTGCTTGTTTGTATGCGTTGCCATTGAACTGATAAAGCATGCTTATTGCTCTCAGGGGATACATACATAATCCAGATAAGAATGATCAGTGATTTGGTGTCAATGATATGCAACCTTGAGATAACAGATAGGAATATTGTTATATGTGTATATATATGAACCTGAGCTGGGTTTGCTTAGCTGCAGAACAGAACAAATAGAGCACGGTTCTATATTATTATCATTAATTATAGCATTTATATCATATATTTGCCACGCAGGGGATAATTAGGCCTTGATGCAGATAAACACAGATTATGAGATACTTGCAGCAGTTCCTATCATGGTCAGTTTAAAGTATCCAAATAGACATTAGTTGAATTTTAATCTCTTACAAATAATCCATGTGCTGTTGCCCTTATACCAGTGATCCCCAACCAGTAGCTCATGAGCAACATGTTGCTCTCCAACCCCTTGGATGTTGCTCCCAGTGGCCTCAAAGCAGGTGTTTATTTTTGAATTCCAGGCTTGGAGGCAAGTTTTGGTTGCATAAAAACCAGGTGCACTGCCAAACAGAGTCTCAATGTACGCTGACAATCCACATAGTGGCTACTAAATGACCAATCACAATACTTATTTGGCACCCCAAGAATATTTTTCTTGCTTGTGTTGCTCCCCAACTCCCTTTTCTTGTGAATGTTGCTCCCGGGTTCAAAAGGTTGGGGATCCTTGCCTTATACACATCTGTTTATGACTGTATACGCAACAACTGCCTGCTTGTTTGAGGACACACTAAAAGTTTTTGCTGGCTGTTTAACCCATTAATTGCATTTTTATTCTTACTTCTGTGGGAAGGGAGAGGCACTAGGTAATATATATATTATTCTCCAACAATACACTACTTTAATGACTTGATTTGTACACAGGTTTCAGGACTGTACCCAGGCATAGATGGACTTCTATACGTGAGTGCCTACTTTGACCTTTTTTCATATAAATATATATATATATATATATATATATATATATATATATATATATATATATATTCTGTCGGTACAGTGAACACACTCCTTCCGGATATAATTCAGTCGATGGTGGTGCGTTGGTCAAAGTTTGATAATACAATCCAGTAAATGGACCCGCACTCGTTCATATTAAGTGAAAGTGAAAAGGTCCCAGAGAGGACCGAAACATTGGAAATGAACCTGTGAATAAAGACACATTTATTTCACTTAATATGAACGAGTGCGGGTCCATTTACTGGATTATATATATATATATATATATATATATATATATATATATATATATATATATACAGAAGATCAGCACTCTCTGTATTATGGTGAAAATGTGTCGATTTATTATACAAAATCTTACATCTTTCCATCTTATTTTGTATAATAAATAGACACATTTTCACCATAATACAGAGAGTACTGATCTTCTGTCCATTTATTACAACATATTTGATCTTGCAACTAAGGCTTCGTCTTGGATTGAGTGCAGGCACTGGGGGACATTTAAACAAAACAGGGATTGTTTGTCCATATATTGCAATATATTTAAGATGGCCAACTACGTCAAAGTTTTCCCATATCTAGCCAGTCCTATGCTCAATTTTCATCTGATTCATTAAGAATTCCAAGCCCTACCTACAACTCACTAGCTGCCCTCAAAGTAAAACTCCCAAACTTGTTTGTCCATATATTGCAATATATTTAAGATGGCCAACTACGTCAAAGTTTTCCCATATCTAGCCAGTCCTATGCTCAATTTTCACCTGATTCATTAAGAATTCCAAGCCCTACCTGCAACTCACTAGCTGCCCTCAAAGTAAAACTCCCAAACTTGGCCGCCCCTTTACTAGACACCAGTGGGATCACCTGACTATAGTTGGCAAGGGTGGGGGCTACAACATGGAGCTGGTCACTGCTCCTGTATAACTATAACAAACAAGGAAAAGTTGTGCTCACCACTAATTTTTAAAAACATTAGGCAGGAGAAAGGTTTAGATTGCTGACCAAAACGTCAGGTCTTCCCTGACGTTTTGAAAAAAACATTTAAAAAAAAATTTAATTGACTTTTTAAGTCCTGCGAGTGAGAGACTTCTTCCAGTTTTACATTTTTGTTTATTTGTTCTTTATTTGTTCTTGCACCCAGGCATTAATAACTTTACTAGACGTGAGTGCTGGTATCCCTACGGTATATTTATATATATAATTTATTTTATTTTTTTCCAGCAAAAATTGTGTAAGTCACAAATCACAAGGTTAAGAAAAATAAGAATAAGGTTTTCATGCCTTTAGTATAAGAGAGATTGCCACTATATGTCCATAAAACCTTAGTTAATCCTGACTGTAATGCTGGCAAGATTCAGGACTAACAACTGAGATGAGATAAATCTGTCAGCTAAATCAATGTATTGCTCTCCAGCGCTTCCCAGCATCCTTAGTTATTGCTAGTGGTACCTCACAACAGCTTTTGTTTGGCTGATCTCCATGTCAGTTGTGAGGTGAGGGACTCAATAAAGAAATAAATAAATAAATAGTGTACTCAACTGAGCTTTGAATATAGTGTGTGCTCACTTTTCTGCAAGTTTAATAGAGGGTGCTGTGCGCCACTGGAGTGCTTTTAAGTCACCCTGTTTGGAAAGCACAATGTGCAGCTGTTTGGATGATGGCTCTTTTGAGTAATCACTGTCTGTTTATCTGCTACTGGGACTGCTGAGCCTCTGAGATAACACAATTTATTGAGAGAACGGAATTAATGTGCTGGGATCACTTTCAGCCGACATAAGAATAAACCGATTTATCTAGTCTATTAGCTTTTGTGTAAGTTAATGTTTTACTTTATTTTAGACATACCAGAGAGATAACACCGTGGATCTCACACTGGATGCCACTACTTCTCTGCGGGACAGAAGTTCTATTCATTAGGGAATTAGAAAAGATGCTAATCCCACCCTAAGCTTGATGTTAATGTCAATTCTTGTTTAAAGAGGCCAGATAAAGCTATCACATATATTCATTAATTGTATGTGTTAAGGAAATGAATCTGCATTCTGGGTTGGGAAATGCAAGCTGAGCACTATTGATAACACAGACACACAGAAGAAAGCCACTAACTGCTTGCAGGACCAATTCTCTATTTTAGATTGTACTAGTACTTGGATCCAAGGATCACAGCAGTGTTTTAAAGGGAACTATATATGCTGTACTAAAAATAAAATTTCCATAACATACAAAGGTATGGCTCACAGCACACACAACCTACCTTCCAACATGAGGGGGCAGATTTATCAAGGGTCGAATTTCAAGGGTTAAAAAACCCTCGAATTCGACCGTCGAAGTAAAATCCTTCAAATTTGAATATCCAATTTCGAATGATTTTAGTTCAAAAGCTTCGATCGAACGTTCTAATAAAAATCGTTCGATCGAACAATGAAATCGATTTTAAACGATCGATCGAATGATGACTTCGGTAGGTTTAAAGTGGCGAAGTATGAAGTCGAAGTTTCTTTTAAAGAGATAGTACTCTGATTATCGAATGGTCGAATAGTCGAACGATTTTTACTTTCGACCATTTGATTCGATCGTATTCGATCAAATTTGACCAATTCGATGGTCGAAGTACCCAAAAAAATACTTCGAAAATACTTCGAAATTTGAATATTTTTTCATTGAATTATTCACTCGAGCTTAGTAAATCTGCCCCGAGGTGTACATAGAAATCTACTTTGGATCTTGAAAATAGTAATGGAAACAGCCCCATTTCTTTATGAACGCTAGGAACAAAATAACATACTCCCTATCATAAAATATATAGTGAATAAAGTACCCCCTCTTGTAAATTATAAGGATATTATAAGTTACCGAGGAGTTTCATGACCATATAAAAACCGAAGGCCGAGTGTTTTTATATAGGTCATGGAACTCCAAGGTAACTTCTAATATCCTCATATTTTGCAACTGGGGGTACTTTATTTATTATAATACACAAATTTCAGTGAGTCATGTGACAGAAATGACATCAAAACTCACCTTTTATAACTGATGACATCAGAACTCACCGTTTATAAGGATATAATTTACAAGATATTTATGGCTTTTGTGTATTATAAGGATATAATAAGCATAGCATTTTTCATGTGAAATGCATTGAAGTCAATGGGCTTTTTTTTTGTTATTTTGAAAATCTTTGTAGTGAAATTCTGCCTTGAAAAAATTCATCTAATTTTGGCACAAATCCATGAAATCCATGTCAAATATATCACTCATCACTGCCACTGGCAACCAATATGGCAGTGCCTAGCTACATTGTTGTGCATATAAAGGCAGATATACTGAGAACAAAGGTTCTGTGCCTATAATAATAATCTGTGGCCTAGTAACTTAATGTTCATTGAAAAACAATGTATGAATCTGCTTAAAATAGGGGTTTCCTTAGAAATCAGCACATGTAATTCTAAACAACAATTTTTTCTTTTATTACTTGGATTTTTTCCACAATATATATCTGTACATATAAGAGATATATACATATAGCTTCAATCTGTAAATGAAACTGCATGCATTCAAGAAATTGTAGACAATATCCATTAAAGACTAGGGATGTAGCGAACTGTTCGCCAGCGAACTAGTTCGCGCGAACTTCGACTGTTCGCGTCCGCCGCAAGTTCGCGAACGTCGCGCGACGTTCGCCAATAGGCGTTCGCGTCAAAATCGTTCGACCGTTCGACCATTCGACCGCTAGAATCGAAGGATTTTCGTTCGAATCGAACGATCGAAGCATTCGATCGAATGAAATCATTCGATCGAATGGCTTCGATCGTTCGATTCGAACGAAAATCCTTCGATCGAACGATTTCAATCCTTCGATCGTTCGAATCGAACGATTTTCGGATGTTCAAAGTTCGCGAACAGTTCGCGAACTGTTCGCAAATTTTGCCGGTGTTCGCGAACGGCGTTCGCGAACACATCGGCGGCGGTTCGCTACATCCCTATTAAAGACAGCAAATTACAGACTTCCTTCTGCATTTCACAGTGTGACCCTCCTCTGTAACCAGCTACACAGTTCAGAATGCTGATTCTCAGGGATAAATTATCCTCTGAAGGTTTTGGCCCTGGCGGTTCCTCGCAAAAAAAAAAAAGCTGCATCAGATTTTAGCATTTGACACATAAATAAAGGATTAAAACTAGCGACATGATTTTTGTTTTCTAATACTGCCCAAAACAAAACTGTGATCTCAGAAATAACACGTTTAACCCATTAATGTTAAATTAGTAGATGAAGCATGGTACAAAATGATTATTATCTGCACATTGTATGCCTGACGAAAAAAAATGACAGACAAAAGAGATGTAAAACTGTATATAGGGCTCAGTTCTTAGTGCTTTATAGTGGATATTTTCCCTTGCATTGCATTAAAGCATAAAATCAATAGCAATATAAACATATGTCCTGCAGTGAAAAATCTACTCTTTTAAACAAGTGCTGTTTCCATATAGTGGGTCAGTTATTCTCTATACTACATTGATTGGGTCCATAATAATTTCCACCATATCAGGTCCACTGGACTCTAGTTAATCAACCTTATTGTAAACTAGTTGGAGATCATAAGTGAGGTTGGCAAGGTCAGGGCTGTGCATAGTATAAATGTGGGTCTTGTGCAAATATTGCTGTCTTTACTTCTAACTTTTTACATTGCAAACATGGGTATTTCCTACTATACTGCAAACATTCAGTGCATTTGCCCTCTCATGACTAAATCTTTATACAGACAGATGCCAATGCACACATTCAATTCAACATTGGATTTGTTGTCAACATTTTGAGCTTAATATGTTGATGTTCTGATGAAGTCACCCTGTCAGGCACCAAATCACTGACAATAAATAACCAATCGCTTTGGAAATCTGGCATGTGCAGGTTTATTTAACTGGAAATTGCGCATTGTCTGTTGTGATAAAAACAATAATAAAACAAATACAAAAAATCATCCTCCACCTTCAGTTTAGCAGCTGTGTATAGCCATGGAACAAATAAGATTTTACTTGTGATCTGATAGTTGAAGGGGAAGGAAAATTCATTCTGTCATAAAGGCTTTCCTGCCAGCTTGAGCTGATATTGTTAACCACTGATTGCCGAGCAATATTTGGCCTGCTCTGGAAAAAGAGTTCCAAATATTGTTTGTTCTAAATTCTATTGCATATTTGGAATACATGACCAAATTAACAGGTATCCTCAAATAGTCACAGTGAAAAATAATTTATTTAGTAAGCCAGATAAAAATGATTTTTCAAGGAATACGCTTCTGTTCTTTCTCCTAAAATATTTCCTTTGTATGCATTCAACATCATTGTAGATGACCTTACTGAACTTCATGCAGACTCATTCCTCCTTGGCTAATTTGGGTGAATGTATTAGTTACACCTTGATTACCACTTTTGCTCACGCTTATACTAAAAGGGCCACTCAAAGGGGCAGATTCACTAAAGGACGAAGTGGCTGATGCTAGCGACAATTCACTAGCATTGCCACCTGCTAGGAACACCGCCAATTTGCTAGTGAAAGAGACTGCCGCTAGCTTTCGTTCTCACTCTATCGCCAGGTGACTTTTCGACTTTTACTCCACAAATTCAGTAAAGTGCAGATTTTACTGAATGTTACCTCTTTGACCAGAGTTGACTTCGCCACCTCAGACCAGGCAAAGTGATAAAAAGAAGCTAGATCTTCCTCGTTCATATTCCACTTACATCATATCCTGTGTGCCGAAAATGCATTAAAGTTACCAAAACGCTGGCAACTTTTCCTTTTTTGAAGCGGGAAAGCCTGCAAAAGTCCAAGAAACTTTTTTTGGGGAACTGGTTTTCTTCAGACATTTCATAACATATGGAACATTTATTTTACAATGGGCTCAGGTGTAGGGCATTATCTTAACTCTCTTGTCTTTATTAAGGTTCCCTGGACATTTGTAAGAAAAAGTGGTAACATCAAGCATTTGCACCAACATTTATAATAAAGACCTCCATACAACTTTAATTTACCCACCGGATGCAAATTGACCGAAGCACAAGATCACTAGTGAATTTTCGCTAGGCACAAACGAACGCTAGCGCATCTTCACTATGAAATGCTGGCACTGCCGAAGTAATGCTAGTGTTCGACGCCGAGGGCACAACTTCGCATATTAGTGAATTAGAATAGTGATTGCGAATTAGCGCCTGGCGAAGTGGTGCGATGTGTGCGAATCGGTTGGTGGCGACAATTCGCCCTTTAGTGAATCTGCCCCAAAGTCTAATTAGAGGCGTAATACAGTTCACAGTTTCACATGAGGATCAACAAGTACAAAGCACTGGAGCAGGAGTTTCACAATGACATCCATAAGTGATTCCTCCAAGTATAGAAAATGGGAAAGTTCTACAGCATGGTCCCCTTATACAGGTATGGGATCCATTATCTGGAAACCGTTATCCAGAAAGTTCTGAATTACAGCCATCTCCCATAGACTCCATTTTATCCAAATTATCCAAATTTTTATAAATGATTACCCTAGTCTCTGTAATAATAAAACAGTAGTTTGTACTCAATCCAGACTAAGATATAATTAATCCTTATTGGAAGCAAAACCAGCCTATTGGGTAATATTTACATGATTTTCTAGTAGACTTAATGTATGAAGATTCAAATTATGGAAAGATTTGTTATCCAGAATACCCCAAGTCCTGAGCATTCTGGATAAAAGAAGTATATTTAGTTCTCTATCACAGATATAGCCATCTTAGTCAGCACTGATTCTGCGCATGCAATGCCGCCCCCTTCGTCCTCCAGTGCTTAACTTTTCCTGCGCCCAAGTGGGTACCGGGGACAAGCCCGGACTGGCAATCTGTGGGTTCTGACAAATGCCAGAGGTGCTGCTATATGGTGCCATAGAAAGTCAGTATTTAGTGGGCTGGTTGGGGCTGTCTTGGCCTCTGTGTGGGCTGTTTGGGCCTCTGTGTACCTGAAATGTCAAGGCCTATTTTAATTCTCAGACCGGATCAGACCGGATCGCATCGCTAGTCAGAGAGCACAATTGCACTAGAAAAGCCAAATTTCCAGTTTAAAAAACAGAAATTCGACTCTTAAAGGTAACAGAAGCTACTTTTTTGCCACCCCTGGTAACCTTCACAGCGCTGCTTCCTGAGGTGGGTTTTTCAGCTCGCCTAATTGGTGCAGCGCCCCTGATCTTGGTCATCTTATCTTCAGAAATGAAATCCTCAACCCCCTCATTTTTTACTTGGTTGCCTGAATAACCTGTTCACTATTGTGCTATTGTTCCTATTTGTGCATTATAGGGGTATTGTAACCCCTTGCTTATGAGTTGGATGAATAGTTCTTGTGCTGAATATAATTTTTGTCTATTGTTTTAATCATGAAATCTAGCTTTGTTGTGACTGTTTTGTTAGCAAGAGCCCTAAGTTCAGGGAGATTATCCGTGCATTGGTACTCTGATTTTATAGATTGCATGGAGTAGCTTCAGTTTACCTGTTTACCTCAAGCTCAAGAAATAACAAAAACTGGCTTCATGGAGTTCTTTTAACTAATGAGACTGGGCACTGAAGGCTTTTTTGACAGGTAAATTTGTTGTGCTACCCTACATGTGAATGAAGCCTAAGACCAACAGGCATCATTTGGGTTGCTCTTGTGGTCAGCAGAGTAACTAGATATTAGTTGCCCCACAGCAAATTAATTTTAGTGCCCCCAACATATACAGAAATTGTCCTTTTTACCAATATGTGTTGAAATTGCTCATTATTTGGGCCTCATGGGGCCCCCTATACCTCCTGGGCTCCCTGCAGCCGCAGGGTCTGCTTCCTCTGTAGTTACACCCCTGCTCGTGGGGATGGGGTGCATTAAGTGGACATTTCTGGTCCTATATCTTATATATTGTACAAAGAGCAGGGCTAGAGTTACTGTATAAGACTAATGTCAGTGCTTTGGAGGCAAGTTGCTCTTACAAGGGATTTTGTCTGCTATGCCACCTAATACACAAGGTCTTCTAAAAGTCTAAAAAAACACACTTTGGAAATAATTCTTTATCAGGGAAAAAAAAAATAAACTAGAGTATTTTTTTTTCATTTTGACAAAGCATTTTTCTATAATTACACAAGTGCAGATTACATATGACCTACACGTATCTATGTACAGTTAGTACAAGTTTGTGCAATAGGCCATTGTTTTCCTTCAATGTAACAAAATCATTTGGTAGACAATAATACATTTCATTAGTGGGCTTTGCAATGCTTTTTTATTGTCCTAATTTAATTTCCATTATTAGCAGAAGACAGTGGGTTGAATCATTTCTGTGACCATTTGCGCTGCATGGCAGTGCCTGACAGAGAACACAATTGTATCTCTGTGTTCTGTAATGCTAATTGCAGGCCAGAGCCTGCTGCTTGGGAACAGACCCAAGTTAAGTTGTGCCACTGGCAACTTTCCATAGCAGAACAGTAAAAATACATCACAATACCAGCCCCGAACATAATTATACCATTTCTCCATCACTTATAATAAAAGCTTGTACACAATTGCATACCAATTAATGCAGAAACAAAATTACTACAAAAACAGAAAGAATAAATAACAAAGTGCTTAGTTGCTCAGAGAAGAATAAATGGCCCATATATAGAATGCTGCTTAAGTATAATTGTTTAGAAACTGAAAGTATGTCTACCTCCAACTGTGCCCTGGGATAGCAGTGCCAAATGGAACAGGATTTATGTTACCCATATAAGCAATATGCTTTCTTGCAGTGCTCTGAGTAAGTCAGTTTGCCCGCTCGCTCTTTGGCCCATTGCACACAAGCCAGGCTTCATCAACGTGTTTACTGTTTACTGCACAGAAACAAGCCATTCATCAAAGTGAATGGCACCATTGGTGACAGGCATATTTTGAGCATTTGCTGGTGACAGGTATTTGCCATTTAAGTCAATGTCTGCAGTCTGTGCAGTGATAGGAGACGTGGGACTTAAGGAAAGCCTTTCAGATTATCAATGAGTTTTGGCTATAGTTTTGATCTGCAGTCAGTCATTTTGCATAACTATGATTACATTTTAATCAGTGTAAAGTGTAAATAGCATTACAGGGAAGAAATTAGAAGGTTCTGCACCTGCAGAGCATCCACCTATTGCAATGGGAACATTACTATGTGCAGGGTGGGACTGGGCCGGCGGGACACCGGGAAAAAACATGGTGTGCCCCGGCCCAGACCCACTCCCATGATCGGTCGCCCCTCCCAAAGAAAAACATGATGTGTCACAATGTGTGGCAGGCCAGCGTTTGCTCATGCACGAGGGGGGGCTCAGAGGTTTGGAAGTCGGGAGGGGGCCCGGGGGACTGCTAGGAGGACCCTTGATGTCGCAGCCACGGTGGGCCCCCAATGCTCCAGTCTTACCCTGACTATGTGCCATAAACTCCATTCTTCTTTCATGGATTATGCATTAAGATCAGTGTGAAATTCCTATAAGGGAATTCGTAGCAACACTATGAATGCTCTCAAATTACAAACAGGGGTGCTGCTGCCATGAGGCGAGTTGAGCAACTCTCCTCAGACGGCAATGCAAAAACACTTACCAGGGGAAGCAAAAAGCCTCTCCTGGTAAATTTAAGAGCTGAATTTATAGTTTTTAAACTGGAAATTTGGCTCTTCTAGTGCATATAGTGCAAAAGTGAGACATGGCCCATTACCTGTATAATATATGTGCAATTAACCTTAGGAATAAGTTACACACAGCAGGTGCCACATACAGGTCCGAATTTGTGGAGAGGCCACCAAAGCCCAGGCCTGGGGCGGCAGGATTTTAGGGGGCGGCATGCTGCCCAACCACACCCACATTGGTTCAGAAATACTGGAGATGAGCAGGAGATACAATAGTTTTTAAAATCTCACTGTGCACCAATCCCCATTGCTCCGGTCCCGATGATGAAAATGTGAGCAAATAAAAGGGAGGGGACGGCGGCGACGAACGACAGCGGGCCTAGGGGCACCTTCTATGTAAATCCGCCCTGGCCACATACTGATACCAACTACCATCTCTAATAAGTGGTAAATAGATCTGAATGTTTATAGATGTCTTTTTTAAGGTTTGCACTGCCTGGTACTATGTAATTTAAAAGAGAAATTAGGCCCCATTATTGTTAATATGTAATGCAATGTACCCCCTTGGAAACCTTCCCTCTTCAATAACTTATGACTGTATTTAAGTGAGGGACAAGGTAGTGCAGTCCTTAATACTGTTTAATACAGCAAAAATGTAAGGATTTTCTGTGTCCTATGTCTGTGTAGATTTCCTCCAGGTATTCAGGTCCTCCCACACTGCTAAATATACCTCCTGACGAAACTGACACTAGTATGTAGATGTAATAGGGACCTGGAGCTGCAAGCACCACTGAGATAGGGACTGCTGTGAATAATAAACAATCTCTGTAAAGCACTGAAAAACATGTTGGTGCTATAGAAATAATGGATGAGAAAGGGGAAGTACACCTAAAATTAACTAACAATATCCTGTAATTGAAAGTAAGCTAAGCAGCTTCTCTTGCATTCAGGCTTTTGCTTTTCATCTGTCATTCCAGGAAGCAATAAAAATAAAACAATGACATACTGCAGAATGCAACAGTCTAACTCACGCCTAACATTAAGAATAAGCAAATTTTTACTACAGATAACTGATAATTACGACCACGTATTACTGACCTTATTTATATAGTTAATGTCTTTCTTTAGAAACTGGAGGTACTGATGTAATTGAATTGGGAATGTGTATTTCCTTGCACTTTAGACAATTATAGGGCAGATTTAACCATGAATTGATGCTTTCTGTCCAGTCTTGAGGGATTTGGTGATTTAATCTGCTGATTTGTATTGCTATTGTATGGTACCCAGTAGGTAAGGGACCCCAGCTGTCTGGATTCAGGTCACACTCCAAGGAGAAGTATGTACTTTCTACGTTAAGGCTTATGGCATATGTTGCTTTTAAACTGCTATGCTGACCACACTACTACTGTGTTTGCTACTACTACTACTATGTTTTATCTTCTGGCTAAACACCACTACATATAACATAATTGCTACAATTGTACTACTGTGCCTCTTACAAGAAGCACGTGTGTCTTACCTGCAGTGTAGTGCATTGCAGAGAATACCACAGTCAAAGTAAGCTATGAACTGTAAGGAATACTCACGCTCTGGTCCTCTTTGGCAAAATGGCGGTTCCGGTTCTCTTCGGCAAGATGGCGGCCTGCAGGACTCCCTTGTAGCACGTTCTGATGCCCGAGCATCAAACATGCGCAACATCTTGACGCCAGCATGTCAGAATGGACGCAGCATCAGGACACCTGGGCGTCAAGGTGCGCAATGTCAGCACGCAGCATCATGACGCCAGCGCGTCTGTTTGGCACCAGAACTGGCCTATGTAAGATGCCAGAACATTACAGACCTTGCCCAAATAGGTTCATCTTATGGAGTTCCTGGGTGTGATCTATTGCTAAATTCCTTGATTATTGTTATTGACTGTTATTGACTGTTGTTTAGATTTTGAACCTTGCTGTCTGGATTGACCCTTTTGCCTGGACTTTGTTTACTTTTTTGCCTAGCCCTTTTGATACCGCAAACTGAATTGAACTTGGTCCGCAAAATCCCAACAGAGCATTCGGGACCTGACATGAACTCAGTAATGTTTAATGGAAACATTCTTGAATGATACACACGATTATTTTAATAGGTATAGTATTCTCTTTATTGTGGATCTCTTTTTTTTATCTACACTCAGACTCCATATATTTTTAAGAACTGCAAATAAACTAAAGGTTGCATATCTCTGACTAGTATAAGAAAAGTAACATTTTTCTGCATGTGTATTCATTTTCAAGGAAAATAATCTGAATATAATTATTAACCACTTATGACTCGCCAACCTGAACTTGCATTTTGCCCCCTTCCAAAATGCAAGTAAATAAATATAAATACATATCCTGTAGGATAAATCTTGGTCCATTGTTCCAATTTTCAGGATTCTGCTGTACATTTGGTACTTGGCTGACCTTTAATAGTAGCTGCTGTCACTGATATCCTGCAGGGACTGCCGAAACCACTGCACAAATATGATGTGACTGAAACATTATATATTAATAAGCCCAATATAAATAAAAATGACTTTCTCGCGGTGCAGGTGCGGCAGGACAAGTACATCAAATATTACTAATAATTTATCACACAGAAGGAATCTACTGTAAATTCTACAAGTCATGCCAGTGCTCAAATAAAGAAAACCCTACCACTTTTATTGACTTTTTGGAGACAAATATAAGATACCGTTTTCCAGTAAAACATTATTATTACACCCCCACCCATATATTATTATAATGTAATCCTTTGGTTGCTTTTTGCATTCAGTGCTGGTTTGGTAAGGATGAAGGGAGTTGTAATGCAGAGACTGCTTTGAATCCCCCCACCCCCTCCCAGGCCTCGATACAGAGGCAATGCGCTGTCTACATTAAGGCTAGAGCCTATCAGCAAGATTCATGTTCTTCAGCTGTTTAAATAGACGGCCCACCAATTTATTCTATTATTTATTAGAAAAAGTACATTTTCTTTTGGTTGGGGTTTATCTTTAAAAAAATCTATGATTATTTAACATGGGAGCAAAATTACTCTGGTGTAGGTGTTTTTGCTCACTATTATGATATAATTATACAGGTCATATAAAGCAAACAGAAATTTTAACACATGTTGTTAGTGTCCACAGTGAACCCAACCTAACCCTGTCATATGCCTCATGTTATAAAAAAAGCAATGTACAGTAAATAAGCCCAGTAGGCAACAAACAGACTGCATTCAGTACATAACACACATACATACATTTATTACAGACAGATGCAATTGCTACTCACTATGTTTCATATTACATAGTGTAATATAACAAAGCTAATAAGGGTGACAAGAAATCAAGCAATCAAATTTGGTTTAATGAAAAGAATACTTATATTATTAAAGAATAAAGGGAAGTCTGTACACTGGATAAGGCTTATCATATAGACCATGGGGGTAGAGACTGGGTGCTCCTGAGTATATGGTTCAAGTATTAAATAAAAAATATGACAGAAACTCTTTATATAGGGCACATCGGACTTCTCTCAAATTAATCTTCCCCGTGGCAGATTTGATAAGGTTTAAGCTTATAATGTAACTTTTAATTAATTGTGTTAAAAATTCCCCATTTAAGAACATACACACATTTCCCTTATTTCAGGAACATAAGGAGTACATTCATGTGTTAATATTATATAACTCACAGCAATACATTATCCCTTGACTAGCAGTAGATATGGAAGTGGTGTTTGCTTCCTGTCCCCTACAAAACTCTCTGCTCCCCTGGATGCCAATAAGCAGCACCTCACTGGGGATAGCTGACAAATTAGTCACTACCCATTAGAACCTACAGCTTTCTATTAATTTAAGTTTTGTGCTCTTGGAAGTATGGGAGATATGGTTCTGGCATATAAATGTGCAAAATTCACTATTACACCCCACTCAATAAGGAGACACAAACATCATCCCAACTAGGGATGCACTGAATCCAGGATTCGATTTGGGATTTGTTATGGGATTTTGGCAGGATTCTGCCTTTTTCATCAGGATTCGGATTCGGCCAAATGCTTCTGCCCGGCCTAACCAAATCCGAATCCTAATTTGCGTATTTAAATTAGGGGCGGGGTAGGAAATTGCATGACATTTTGTCACAAAACAAGGTAAAAAAAAGTTTTCCCCTTTGCACCCCTAATTTGCATATGCAAATTAGGATTTGGTTCAGTATTCGGACTAATCTTTCGCAAAGGATTCAGGGGTTCGGCCAAATCCAAAATAGTGGATTTGGTGCATCCCTAATCCCAACTGATGTGCACTTTGCTAACAGCCTTTTCAAGACTTATAAATGGCAGTCGAAAACTAGTCCCTACACTGGCATCAGCCTTTCCTGGATCCATTGTGGTGGCCCAATGCAGGTACATGGAGCAGATTTCAGTGCCAAAATGCATGCTTTCCATGCTGAAATATTTGATGTATGTCCAACCCGATACAATGGATCCAAGTGCAGTCACAGGGGAAAAGATGATGTAAAGGCTGATTATCCGCCTGAGTTTATCCAATGGCCGAGAATCAGCCACATCTGGCATTTTTGGATTTGTTTTGGTTTAGACTCAAACAAAACAAAGTGGGCCCATTTTATCTGGAAAGCAGATAGTAGTAGATAGGAACACATTGCTGCTGAGACTGTATAATTTCCTTCTATTAATAAAATGTCTTTGTGAAGTTAACATATGCAGCATTTTTCTATGTGTATCCTTTGTTAATCCTAGCTAAGATTCATTTAAATTTCTGTTGCATTATTATTTTTTTCTTTTTATTGACAAGAGACAAAAAATAAAAGGAGTCAACAAAATATTTGGAAGAATGTTATTTAAAAGTCAGAAGCAGTGGAAATCTGCAAGGAAATCAGAAAGGAAAGGTTATATAAATGCAGAGAGGTAAATCACTCAATAGTTTTGTCAGTGCTTTTCTAGTAAATTGTAGTGCCATAAAACAGGCTGTTGAAGGTCAAGTAGGGAGCTGGCAAAGAGAGACTTAATTAAGCAAATGTTCCCATATTCAGCAAAAAAAAAAAGAATCTGTTAAAGGATTTTCTTTTTCTCTTCAGAGTGGGTGGCGAAGGAGTAATGGTACGTGTAACTGCTCCACTGGGCACAGATTTCCAGCCAGAGAACCACAAGCTGACAGTTCCTGCTTGAGAGTATGGACAATGAAAAACTGCAGAGATCAGAAGACTGAAAAAAACTGACAGATGCTTCCCAGGCTGCTAAAAGGGAACTGCACCACCTATAAAACTCCATGGCCTATATTAGTCTAATCTCAGAGGTGGAACATTATTTGTATATATTTTGGGGTATTTTTAAATGGTGGAGTCATTTAAACTGCTTAATATGCTTAAATCACTTAAAGTTATTGTCTGGTTGCTAGGGTGATCACTGATATGTGGTTGTTAAAGTCAATGAACCTAGCAACTAGGCAATGAAAGACATGAACATGAACAAGGAAGGCATTAATATCATAGCAATCAATTTCTAGTGGTAGTAAAAATCCAGTGCATGGTGCTGTCAGATGTAAGGGAACCTGTCACCCCAGATGCTTGGGCCAGGTAATACTGCCTAGCTTGTGTGTATGAACTACTGTATCAACTGCATCCCTCTCTTTATGCAATGCTACTGAACACAAATAATGCTGCGGCAAGGTCTGTTTTTTATACTATGCACCTTAATAAATGTGACCCATAGTTAATAGGAAGCAAGTAGCTAGCAAGCTAACCAGACATTTCTTCATGAGTGTTTCCCCAACAGAGTGTTTCTCAACATCTGGTCTACTCAGAGTTCAGCATGCAGATTGAAAATTCTAATTTCCTCTGTGTAGATCACTGCCTTGCTGAAAAATGTGCTAGAAAAGTATTGGATGACGATAGAGGTTTGGTTAATTTGGATATTCACATATGGCTCCATGTTCAATCTGGTTGCTCAGCCTTTTGGATAAAGGTTTAAATCAGTCAATAATATACATGCACATATAGAGTGAAGATACGTTTTTGATTCTGAGGGAGTGTCAAAAGGAGTAACTACTACATGCACGAGTAACTCATAAACTCCCTAACATAATGCTAATCTGTTGTCAACTACATGAAGCCAGCTTGGGCACCATCTATAGGCTAGAGCCAGAAGTAACTCAACTCACCCAAAATGCACCTATGTGCAGCTTGTGAGTGTAAGACACAAGTCTGAGTAGATTCTACAGATTACATTCAAGATTACTAACCACTCAGGTGCTTCTATACTCGTATAGAAGGCAACATTGTTCAATATGGGTGGTTGGGTTCTGGACCTACTTTATCTAGATCTGGAAAGGCAAATATCAATGAACCTATGTGTACATCAGTGACATTATACCCTAATGCCCATCTGCTCACCCTCCCACCTGGCATGACTCTTTGGCACAGCTATTAGTAACCTTGTACCAACAACAAATCTAACTTGTTGGCATGGCAACTGAGCAGATCATGCAGTTGCGGATATTGCCCTTTATACTCTTAACCCCAGTTTAAATGGCAAATGTACTGGAAAGCAGGAATAGAGCAGAGACAAATTAATGTGTTGGATGACAGATGAAATACTATATGTATTTTGTGGCTATATATATATATATATATATAATAAATAAATATATATATATATATATTTAATGACCACCCAAAGTAACAAAAAATAAAAAATAATTTGCTGCATTTTGGGAGTGAACAAACAAGACTCCCCAAGGTTGGGTTCTGAATTTACCAAAATTGTGTCCACGGAGACACTGTGCATTTAATGGCTTCTATTTTATCAGGAGGGAAAATGAGAGCTTTATATTCAGCTTTAGCAGTTGGCTCATGACTGAAAGGATTCAGGCTTCTTTGCACAGGGATTAAGCCTTTCTCTCCACTAGTTGTGGGATTGTGTGGATCAATATACATTTCCATAAAGTTCTTCTCCTATGAGACGATGATATTTCTTTGTATTGTTTCTTTATTCGGATATGAGAGTTGTAATAGCAAACTGCACCCTCACTATCCAACATCAAAGCATTAGCCAGGGTCCAACTTCCAGGCTTCCAGCTGTAGTTGAACTCCCAGCAACCTCTGGTTATTGGCAGGTTTCCTACCCCTATTATATGTTTTAGCGTTCCCTCTGATCTGAAACTGCACCTCTAAAATCAAATATCCAATTCATGGCAAAATCGGCTCATTTGTATCTGCATCAAAATCAATTTGCTGAGAGAAAATGAAATTCTGCCTTTATCAGTCATCAGAACCCTCAGATATGTTTCCCTGTATTTCTAGGCTCTTACTTTATATTCAGGGTAGCGTCGGTTTTATCCGAAGATTCTGAATTTCCTCGCTCTCTTAATCTCTACAATCTCTGGTGGGAAACCTTTCTAGGAATATTAAACAAGCAAAGATTTAAAGCACATGAAAGTGGTTCTCCGTACAGTTTGGTAGCAGAAAGTAAATTGTTACAGTAAATATGACACTTTTTCAATGGTTTTGACTGTTTATTAATGTATAGTGTGTATTATTTATTGAAACACTGTACTTGCTCACTGTGAACTGGCACTAAGGGAAAGTACATGCAAATCTTTAAACTCATCATATATGCCAATGAAACTGCACTTATCACCACATTAAATATATAACCGTAGTCTTTTAAAGGGGTGGTTCACTTTTAAATGAACTTTTAGTACATTATAGAATGTCTAATTCTAAGCAACTTTTAAACTGGCCTTCATATTTACTTTTTTATAGTTTTTCAATTATTTGCCTTCTTCTTCTGACTCTTTCCAGCTTTCAAATGGGGGTCACTGTCCCCATCTAAAAAACAAAAGCTCTGTAAGGCGACACATTTATTGTTATTGCTACTATTTATTAATCTTTGTATTCAGGTTCTCTCCTATCCATATTCTAGTCTCTTATTCAAATCAATACATTGTTGCTTAGGTAATTTGGACCCTAGCAATGAAATTGCAAAACTGGAGAGCTGCTGAATAAAAAGGTAAATAACTCAAACACCAAGAATTATCAAACATGAAAACTTATTACAAATTGTCTCAGAATATCAATTTTCTACATCACACTAAAGGTGAAAAACCCCTTTACACACTTCCAGTGCACTGTTACACACAGCGTTGATAGTGTCTTTAGCAACCATTCCTTTGACAGACGTCAGTTGCTTATGTAGACACAAATTACTGAATTTACCACCAGCTCAAGGCAGGTTTTAATTCCAGTGCTTACTTGTGTTCCATTGGACCCTGTACGTTACTCTGCACCCAATTCATTGGAGCAGGCAATTAACCTTTATTAATAGTGTTTAACAGTGCGCATTTAAGCGACAGTTCTAGCTTGCACTTGTAAATCATTCTTATTGTTCAATTTTAGCCGTGCAGACATTGATGGCCATATTGAACAGATCTGATTGATCTGACGCATGGCCTGGACAATTGATTTTATTAGCATAAGAGTGCAGCCCCATCACATTCCTGGTTGGCTAGTGACTCCATATAGGTGCCAGGGTAACTCACTTATCCACCAAGGTTTCCTTTTTGGAGCTCAGAGTCAACTTTTTAATGGATTTATATTATATATCTAATACAGAGAATAATGATCATCCAATTAGTGATCGAAATTATCTCACTACATGATCTGCCACAAGTGGTCAGCATTTTTGTTTTTTTTTTATCTTCAATTCCCCAGAAGAAAAATCCCCATAGTCGTACAAGAATATAAATATATGATGTTAAACACCCCTGGGGCGTATAGCTGTCAGCAGTCATGACCTGCGGGTGGTAGATCACCATCAAACACCAGCCTTCCCCCAGCATTGGACAAGTCTAGTTTACTTACCAGTACAAACTACAATGATACGGTGGCTGTCATGCTGTAAGGCATATTTAAAGAGGCAGCCATTGTATTAAGGGCTCTTACTCACGAGCGGTTGTAGCTGCGCTCCCCTGCGTTCCGTTTTTCTGCGTTCAGCCGCAGGGGAGTGCAGGAATAGACGCATTACATTTTTTCCAATGGGGCTGTACTCACACAGGCGCCAAACGCAGGAAAAATGCAGCATGTTGCATCTCAACCTGCGTTCGGGGCCTACACGCGCCTGTGTGAGTACAGCCCCATTGGAAAAAATGTAATGCGTCTATTCCTGCCCTCCCTGCGGCTGAACGCAGAAAAACGGAACGCAGGGGAGTGCAGCTACAACCGCTCGTCAGTAAGAGCCCTAATAGCATTACTGTCCCCTTTCCGCAGTAAATCCAACTAGTGAGGAAAAAGACTTAAAACCATCAGTGATCATGGCAACACTATTAACTAACATAAATTCTCTATTATAAGCCATATTGCAATTGCATTATTGAAGGTTTTTGAGTTATTTAGCTTTTTAGTCTCTAGTTTGCAGTGTCAGCAATCTGGTTGCTAGGGTCCAAATTACCCTAGCAACCATGCATTGATTTGAACGAGAATATGGAATATTAATAGGAGAGGGTCAGAGCAGAAAGATTAGTAATAAAAAGTAGCAATAACAATAAATGTGTATCTTTAGATAGTGACCCCCTTTTGAAAGCTAGAAAGAGTCAGGAGAAGAAGGCGAATAATTAAAAAAACTATAATAATGAAGACCAATTGAAAACTTGCTTAGAATTGGCCATTCTATAACATACTAAAAGTTAACCTGATGGTGAACCACCCCTTTAATCACCTCAGCTGACAGTACTGCTCCCTAAAAAATTAAGAAAAAAGAGCTCAATAGCAACACACGTGCAACCAACTGAGCAGCAATAAAGGGCATCCCCCTCTGTTGGTATATAAATGATTCTCATAAGCATCAGTGACCGAAAACAATTAATTGTAAAGACTGGCAACGCACAAAGCTCCAGAAACAGGTGTATCCGAATAATGGAACTATGTATATAAGTTGAATAAACAACAGCGCTGCATGATACATGAGAGGAGCTAAAAAGTCCCCATAAAGTTCGGCCAAAGTGCCCCAGTGTGACTCCAGGGATCGCGATGGTCGCAGGCAGGGCCGAATGAGCGAGATGACAGATAGCAGCAAGTGGCAGTTGAGCTCGTTGCTTTCCATGCATTGATGCGCTACATGAGCTCAGTGATTTGCACGGAGCAGATGACAAGAAAGGGCTCGATTCCCTGCCAATAGGTGCGAGAGAAGCCAGTAAGTGTCTGCAGGGGACTCTGCTGCTGGTGCGACGGTGACGTCACGAGCTCAGGACACAGCCCCACTGGGATTGGCTCCTCAACTGAGCGTTGACAGGCAGCAATTACAGGCGCTATCAGTGGTGTTGAGATAGCGCTCCTGAGCCTGGGACTAGTCCCATCACACCGGGGACAGGACCCTCTCTATGCGGGATCACAACAGCAGCCTCCACTCGCTGCTCCTCACAAGCTCCCCTCCTGCTGCTTTTGTTGCACAAACACAGATTATAAGTATTGATTGATACCCACCTGCCTCTTATTGCACGGGCTGCACTTCCATTACCACGTGATTGACTACACGACTAAGTGCTTTCCTTGTAGCTGTTGCGCCTGACTCAAGCGCTTACTTTCCCCACTACCAAGTGCTTTTACTTTGCCTCTGTCTCAGGTGTAGCGATGGCTGCCGACCTTGTGATGGAGACAAGCCCCACGGGCAGAGGCAGGGGCTGGCAGAGCGAGGCACACGTTACACGTGCGAGCGAGTGAATGGATCTTGCTATAGGTGCTGCCGGTGTGCGATGATTTGAAGCGAACGGATGATGCTCTGCTCACGATATCGCACACACTGATTGTACTCACACGTTGGTGTGGCTGCTGATGGATGTGCCTGGAGAGTCGCTCATCGCTCGGGGTGTCCTTGCTGGAGTGGGCTGCAGCCCTGCTGGGACCTGGAAGGGAGTGCTGTTTGGACACTATGAGCTCATATCAAAGGTGTGATTAGGGGGGAAAGTGAGAGTCATCTCGGAGGATTCAGGCATTGCCTCTGGACAGAACAAAAACCCAATCCTACCCCACAGTTCAGCGCAATGAGGGGATAAAACGCGCGTTTGTATCGCTCAGGGAGCAGGATATCTCACACCTAACTATGGCTTGTGATAATTCATCCGATCAGTCTGCCCCGGCAAGGAAAAACCCCAGCCTGCTGGAGATAGGTGCCCTCTGCCTGGACTCAGAGATCATTTTTGGATTTACCAGTCATCTCTTGAGGAGAAGAGGAAAGGTAAGTAAACTCTCTCTGTGTGTATATATATAGCTCAGACCTGGGAGCATTACTCTCTATGCAGTATGTAAGTGTACAGAGCTACTGGGATTATCTGGGTGTGGACCTGGGTGCGTGTAGATTGTGCAGTTCCTGCTGGATTTCAGCACCAGGGATAGCGACTCTGCTGGATTTCAGCACCAGGGATAGCACTGACCCACTTTTACACTAGTAGTACACAAGTAGTGAAATGTAAGGGGCATGTTGGTCACCTGTACTAACCCTTGTAATTCTGCATCGAGGACATAATGCACTTAGTCTACTTCGATTCTCATTGCAAGGGTTAACCTTTATATCTGTCTGAGACCCTTAAAAGGATATGGTACGCTCAGAATATAAAAATTAACTTTTTTTTTTTTAAATCCATAATGATTCCTCTATGTGTTAGAAAAAACAGCAACCTCACAATTCTTCCCCTTATAAATTCATAATGTGTAGCTCTACCAGTTGTCATGTCTCTCCCACCGCTCATGTACTTTCATGCATATTATTATAGGGGCAGAGTGGGAACAATATAGGTGAAAAAAAAGTAAGAAAAAAATGTTAAAGCAAGTAGCTATGTAGGAAACCTCGGCATTAGCATAAAACCAACATTGCCTTGTGATTTGATCAGAGGACTCAGAACCATTACTAAAGGCCATGAAATATTTAAGCAAGTTAGTGCAGCATGGAAGGGCTGAGGTGGTGAGAAGCGTGGCTGCCCGAGCAGTCTCCATCAGGGGGATTTCTGTCTCTGCCATCCCATGGAGTAATCTCTTCCCTGCCACTTATTAATAAAGAGGAATATGTAACTCTAGAGAGAAGTCTGTAGGGACTTGCCCCGGGGGTTTATCCCCAATCATCAATCAGCACAAAGCTCTCTCTGAACTTTCTCTACAGCCACCTTGGGGAAAAGGAAGAAAGCCAAACACTCATTTACATTACAGTCAGGGGGACTATTGTACACACAGAGTTGTTTGTATAAGATGCACATAAATCCTCTTTGATCATACCTCTCTACTGTAAAGGTGATAAATGTTGAATGCGAATCAGCTCCGGCATCTAGAAATGAAGAGAGTTTTTGCCTCAGTTGCTTTATATGATTTATTCCAGTGCAAATGCTGCTGCTTGCCTAAATATAGGCTGTATGGATTCAGCACCTATAGTGCCAAGCCTATTTGCTAGAAGTAACCCTGCTGTTATCTAGTTGTCCACTTGGAGCGCTTTGTGCCGCCCAATCTTATCAGCGCTGCTGCCTGTAGCATGCCCTCTGCAGAACAAGTACATCACATGAGACTACACACCCTCTAGAGGGGTTTCACTTGGTATTTCAACTTTTCTCTCTCCCTGTCTGCTTCAGAATGCTCTTCTCATAGCTCAAGCTTCACTTGCGTTCATAAGTGTGCAACGACTCTTGCCTATTGTATCTCATGTCCAGAATATCCTGTGTTGTGTAATGGCTGCATGAACTTGCTAATAAAGCACTGTTATACTCTACTCATCCTCGGCTACCAAAACATAACACCCTGCACTAACCACGCCCCAAACAATTAACAACAATAATAGTGATTCTAATAATAATTATACCCTGGGGGGACTGGACAATAGTCCAAATGAAATACCTATTTTCAGGGTTCATGTAAAAGAGCCACAGAATCGCAAAATCGTGCACGTTTATTTTTGAAGTATCTCCCAGGGGAAGGCAGCCTTAGAGGACTCAACAGACCATGTAATGTGTGAAGCCATTATTGTCGCTCCGAGATGAATTTAACCTGTAGGGACCACACCACTTGAATGCTTTGTATTGCCTGTATGCAGGAAAATGCACAGGCAAGCTGTTCCTCTCTATAGCAGATCGTTAAATTCGCCCATTGCTAAAGAGATGGCAGCGAGTGGGTTAATAAGACAATGTCTGAGAAATGCACCCACACAGAGGCTGGGAACCCTAAAGATAACTGACGAATATGCCGGGAATTCATAGAAAGAAGTGAGATCATTAAAAAGAGACATTTCTTTTTTTTATAACGATACATAGATCTGAAAAATATCCACTTCTTGAATAATTCATTGGGTTTGAGTGAAAGAAAAGTGGAATTAGAAAGTGTACTGTGGAAAAGGCTGTCCTCCCTGGGGTTAGACTTCACACTGTCATCTTGGCTTAGCGTTAGATTGGATCAGTGGAGCACGAGGGGGGAAAAGGGGGCAGACTGTCATTTGGCCACGAGATGGCGCTAATGCACTGTGGCTTCTGCTTTTGATCCGAGTGGGTGCTGGTAGACTGCACCTA
Source organism: Xenopus laevis (assembly GCF_017654675.1). NCBI lineage: Eukaryota > Metazoa > Chordata > Amphibia > Anura > Pipidae > Xenopus > Xenopus laevis. The sequence continues at coordinate 90,115,624 of NC_054385.1, forward strand.
CTTCTAAAATGCCAAGTAGTACACAGAGAGGTAAAACATGTAAAGCTATTTGTCTAAATTAATTAGTGTCTTTTTAAATATCCTCAGATGATGCATAATGAAACACATTCCCTATCAAACTAGGAATTCTGCAATAATTCTAGTGAAAGTGCGAAATACAGATTTTGATTGTGTTGTACTGAATCTTTTTTTCTCCAGGATGATTTTTCTTTGCTAGGTGCATCAACCCTGTACAATGTCATTTTTTCCCAGAGACTAGCCCTTACATTAAACAACCATAGATAACTTATGCCATTCACCTGGGCATTTGGGTTCTTGTTTAAAGCAAGAATAAATATTGTGACTTCTCAGTTATAAAGTAGCGCTATAACTGAAAAATATGTAGTAAACATTAGCAACAGCAGAAAACTGGAATTTGCAGTCAGAAATGCTATTTATCTTAGGAAGTGCATGGACGCTAAAACATTGGCAGATTGGTAGAAATCACATTAAGTGCATTATTTTCCGGCCAAACAAAGAAACCATCTTCTTTAAGTTTTTATCTTGGAAGCATGGAAAGAATAAAGTATTATGCTGAAGTCTAATAAGAAACAGTCTACCATGTAACATTTGATTGTTAAATGGTAAGTGGAAAAACATTTATATTAAAATAAAAATGTAATCCCTGCCTGCCAGAGACCCCAGTGTAATTTGCTACCTTCCCTAGAGAGCGAACAAATAGGCTGCACATACTATGTCCTATTCAAGCAGTCAGGTACCTCCAGCCCTTGCCATATGCTTGGAAATCGGCTATGGATAAAGTGATAAAGCTCATGCTGAGTTCATTGGAGTATGGGGGTGTGGCTTCTCTTTCTTGTTCTCTAAGCGCAGACAAAACACATATGATGCTTGTTATACAGAATGCACAAAAAGGACTTATTCACAATGAGTGCAGACATGCCTTGGCAAACAGGAGTGGGATCATTATTCATGGCAGCACAGAGTGGCTTACATTTTGCATGTAGTATATAGTCTTGACAACTGTAATCTACCATATTTGTATACGTTTAGTTTCCACTGGAAATTTGTTGGAAATCTGGGAAAGAACCCACATTTTGCTTTAAGAAGTTCCATTTTCATGGGTTATCTTCTAGGCTGATGCTTAGCCACTATATATTAAATCAAGGCCAGGGAAAAATGCTACTCAGATCCTAACCACAGACAGTTTGTTGTTACTGGGGCTCATCAGTGTAGTGCAGGGTTATCTGATCAGCATATGTGCATGCAGAGAATTGGTTTCACACAAATGGCATATTTGCAGTGAGAAGTACCCCCTGCCTAATCTGTATGCAAAACAGGAGGAATCCTGGGAAGGAAGCCAAGTTACCTTCAAGTTATTTTTTTCTGTCAGAAGCTCACCAACTGGGTTTTAAATCACAGCCATCGCATGTGTTAATCAGATCCTAACTACTAGTCACTGTAAATTCAATTTAGTGCCCCAAAATATTGATAAGTTGTCTTGTTCTACCAAGATATATTTAAAAAATATATGTATTAAAAATACTTAATTAGGGCCTTACTGGGCCCCAGTACTCCTACCCCCCTGCAACTGCTGTAGTTACACAACTGCTAACTAACTTATACGTTAAACCAAACTTAAACCTAGACAGTATTCCATGATATAGAGCTTAAAGCAAAACATGGCTTCCTTTCCAGGATTGTTTTTCTGTACTTTTAAATAAATCATTTAGGGATCTCTTCTGTACAACTCTGCACTGCACTGATGACCCCCAGCAATACCGTGTGGAAGTAGAAATGCAAATACAATATATTTAAAATGGCTGTAGGGTGATGTCTGGTCTAAAAGTGATAAAGTGCAACAAACATAAAAGGCAGTTGTGCATTAAAGGAAAGTTTGCAAAGCTTTATAATCTCCAACTCAGGCTCTGTACCCTTGGCTGTTTGTGGGATCCCCTTCAGTATTTTCAGCAGTGGAAACCTACAGCTGGTTTGTTTAACCTCAGTCCAGCAATGGATAAGGCAAAAGAAAATAAGGATCCCTACAGGTTGCATTCTAACATTCCTCTTTTGAATTAGATAACAGCACTTCCAACAACTATACCTTTTTTTCAGCTTTCCTCATATTCGGACTGTCATACTTTAGTCTTTCTTTCTTATTATGTATGGACACTTGCTTTGCACACCCACCTTTCACCTATTCTCTATCTCCTGGCTTCTGGTAGCCTCACTTAACATTAGAGACACAATAGTATAAAAAAAATCTGTGAACTTCCATGAATGGACTATGCACAGAGCTAATCTTAAAAAGATGCTGTACCAAGCCTTGGTCCTTTTTTTTGACATGCTCAGTATTTTTGGTGACCTTTGGAGCAAGATTGAAGGAAAGAGATGTATATTGACATAAGATAAAAAGATTATTCCTTTATCTCTGACTTTTAGATTTTATCATTCTCTAACATGAAAGGACCCAAAGGTGTAGGTATAGAAGAGCTGTTAGGGCTGCATCAGCATGTTTAATATACTGGCAGAAATGAACATTAAATTGTAACTCCCCATTAAGCCCCAGTATTCAATATAAACTAGAGTCATAAAGTCTAGACTTACTCTATTAGGTTCAAATCTCTCTACCAAGTCCTAAATTTGAGTTCAATAACAGGAACATAAAATAGTTATGACAAAGGTGACTGCAAATGAAAACTCCATGTGTCATATTCAGCATTTCCTCAATGATGACATAAAACCAGCTCATAAAGTTGAAACCTATAACCCTAAATCCATAGCAGTCAATGCAATATCTGCTTCCAGTCATGTGACAAAACTACCTACTCATTGGTTGCTAAGGGTTACAAGATCTGTTTGCAAACTTTGCTGCTTTTATTAATTCCCAAAAGCTCCTCCCTTCATCTTTCTAATAGAGTAAAACGCACAAGGAAAGAGGGACTGCAGGTCCCTCTTTTCACCCTAGCATGTAGGCCACTCCATTTCTAAATATATTGATTGGGGTGTAAATACATTGTATGTCATTTTTAAGCTATAGGTGGTTACTTGTTTACCTTTCCTTACAATTAGGTATCTTCTAAGAATCTTGGATTTTTATATTAGCAGCAAAAAACTATATACAGGTATGGGGTCCATTATCCAGAAACCCATTTTCCAGAAAGCTCAGAATTACGGAAAGACTGTCTTCTATAGACTCCATTTTATCCAAATAATCAGAATTTTAAAAAATTATTCCTTTTCCTCTGTAATAATAAAATAGTACTTTGTACTTGATCCAAACTAATATAATTAATCTTTATTGAAAGCCAAACCAGCCTATTGTTTTTTTTCTGTTTTACATGATTTTATAGTAAAGTTAAGATATGAAGATCCAAATTACGGAAAGATTAGGGGCCGATTCACTAAATTCGAGTGAAGGATTCGAAGTAAAAAAACTTCGAATTTCGAAGTATTTTTTGGGCTACTTCGACCATCGAATGGGCTACTTCGACCTTCGACTACGACTTCGAATCAAAGGATTCGAACTAAAAATCGTTCGACTATTCGACCATTCGATAGTCGAAGTACTGCCTCTTTAAAAAAAACTTCGACCCCCTACTTTGGCAGCTAAAAGCTACCGAAGTCAATGTTAGCCTATGGGGAAGGTCCCCATAGGCTTACCTAAGTTTTTTTGATCGAAGGATATTCCTTCGATCGTTGGATTTAAATCCTTCGAATCGTTCGATTCGAAGGATTTAATCGTTCGATCGAAGGAATAATCCTTCGATCGTACGATCGTAGCATTTGCGCTAAATCCTTCGACTTCGATATTCGAAGTCGAAGGATTTTAGTTCCTAGTCGAATATCGAGGGTTAATTAACCCTCGATATTCGACCCTTGATGAATCGGCCCCTTAGTGTCAGGGGGCCTATCGACTCCCAGCCGGAGTAGTCAGGACCAAGGAGGAAGCCCAGGGGTCAAAATCCAAGTTTGTGGTACAAATAGGTGAAATCGTAGTTCAAATTCAGGCAAAAGTCCAATAGGCAGGCAGATTAGAAGCAAGGTCAAGGTTCAGGCAGGGTCAAAATTCCAGTAATATAAATAGCATGAATTATGAAGCACCCAGGAATGCACCAAGCAAATCCTATAATCAGACATTGAACCCTTGACCTGGAAGAGCTTTTATCTTTGAATTTCGTGCGTCACGTGTTGGCTATGGGCGCCAAAATCTTGGACGCGATGCTGGAGAGACAGCGGTCGTGTTCCTGACAATTAGTTCTCCAGAAAACCCAGGTCCCTAACATTCTTGTTGACAGGTCCCATACCTGTACAATGTTTAACCTTACATTGCAGAAAAATGAAACAAGTGGTCCTTATGCTTTTGAGAGTTGCAGAGAGAACTGAGGCTGCCATAGTAAATACATTGTGGCGCTGGGTAAATGCTCAATAGCAGTTATGCAGCTGCTGCTGAGCGAATACACTTATGGCAAGAAGCAAATTGTGCATTTATTCAGGGGATAAAGTTGCTGTTGAGGAAATCTCTGAGCTTTGCGAACATGCACACATCCAATCTTCCAGGGGATTAGCTTTGCAATCATTGCTCCCTGTGTTTGACATACAGGCATGCTTGCACTAACTGATCATCTCAGAAAGCTAACATATGTACGTGTGTGTGTGTATAGAGCAGTGGAGACAGACAGAGGTGGAGGAAAGAAAACACGGCCTATCTGGGCCCCTTTGTATTAAAGAGAAAGTCTGTCTCAAGGGCAGGTGCATAGGCACAGATATACATTATATGAAAGGTGGTCTCAGCTGCCGTCTGCTACAGATGCTTTGTTTTAAGAGTCAAGTAATACAATCACGCTAAAATCTATCCCACCAGGAGAGCTGGAAGCTGTTGAAATGTCACGTTATCGCATGGCTAACGAGGGAATTTGCTGGTCTGAATTCTGCCTCTTTGAGTGGTGGTCTTCCCTTAAATGATGAGCTCAGAGAGCTTTAAAACAGCAGATTATTTGGGAAATGTGAAGGCAACATGAGATTTCACAAGTCATTTTGCTAAGCCGCCAGTAAAGATTATTCAGAAGCAAAATGTATTGGCTCTCAGCCGCACAGCATATATCTGATTTCTCCTTTTCCCCCCACTGTTTTGTCTCAACTATTTTATTGGTTGATACTCATCACAAATTCCATTATGTTGAATCACAGGAACATAATCTATTGGGAAACGTCTGCAGAATGTTTTAAAATATCCTTTCTAAATTTAGGGCAATTCACTTCTGTTTAGGTTACTTTAAACTGTCTATTCTGTATGAAGGCATTCTGTGCATGCATGTCTGTATACTAGATTAGAGAGTGTTGTCATATTGCTTGCCTTCTCCATAGACTGTAAAGGTAAATATTCTATTTGTGATCATTAGGGGGGGCTGTTTCTAAAGTCCCAACTGAAATCTATGCAAAAAAATCCTTCTTCAGACTGTTGGTTGTTCTGAGATCTAACAAGCAGTATACAGGCCTGGACTGGCCTTCTGTGGATCCTGGCAAATTCCAGAGGGGCTACTGAAAGATGCCCTAGACAGTCATTATTTATGGGGCTGGTGGGGGTTGTTTGGTGGTCATAACATAACAATTACAATTACAATCTTTCCTGCAAAAGATCTTTCCAGGAAAGATCGTTTTGTTCAATACATACGTTTGGAGCTGTATCATCGGGTATACAGGTAGAAACAATAGAATTCTACTTGTAACTGACAATTCAGCAGATTCAGCGGGCGATGCCTTTGAAGGCACCCGATGAAAATTTTACAAAAAGCCTGATCGACGAGCTGACTGATATCCAAGCCTTCCGCCGATATTGGTTGGCTCATCCCCTGCCATACACACACTGACTATTGTACAAATATTTGTTTCGTAGGATAATACTGATGAGTGTATGGCCACCTCAAGTGTACTTGAAATGTCAGGGCCTATCTTGAATCCCATTGCGGACCATAGACAGCAATTCTCCCTGATTGCCAGGTTTGATCTGCACCCACAGCCAGAATTTATGTGGCCATACAGGGACAGATTTAATCTGCCGAATCAGGCTCCTATTCCAATCTGATTGTTTGGATTTAAAGACAAACGATTGGATTAGCCCAATTTCTTCCACTTTAGTTGGGCATATCGAGGAAAGATCTGCTGGTTCGGCGACCTCACCAAACAAGTGAATCTTATAGTGTATGGCCAGCTTATGTCCTCTCTTCCAGTTAATCTAGCAAACAGTAGACCACTTTATAGGATATACACAACAAAGACCTGCTTGTTTGGTCATCTCACCGAATGGGTGGCTCATTTCTCAGCTTGCCACCCTAGAGCCAATGAATGGGCCAAATATTGGCATATGAGATTCTGTCCCTCAAGTGACTTCTGTGATTCTGGAGCCCAAAGCAAATGTCTGCTCTACTGAAACCTAAAACTGTCCATACATCTAATCATGCCACTGACCCCTATGCTGCATTTGGTGAGGCATGCTGCTGTCTATATTCCAAAAGCAGACTCCTATAAAGTTAGTATCACATGGGGTGCTTTGAGAATCTTTAAATGACACAATAGTATGTTTAACCAGGCAACTGACAAACAGTGGCACAGGTGATATCAGTTGAAGTCTATACTGGGGAAAGCTTTAGTGCTGTATTTTTAGACTACCTAAAAAGGAGGAACCCATGTGGTGTTACCCTAAAGCAGTGATCCCCAACCAGAGGCTTGCGAGTAACATTTTGCTTACCAACCCATTGAATGTTGCCCCTCAGTGGCCTCAAAGCAGGTGCTTATTTTTGAATTCCTGGATTGGAGGTAAGTTTTGGCTATATAAAAACCAGAGCCTCCTAAAGGGTGCCAGTCTACATAGGGGTTACCAAAAACCCTTATTTGGCACCCCCAGGACTTTTTCATGCTTGTGTTGCTCCTCAACTCTTTTCACATTTGAATGTGGTTTACGGGTAAGAAAGGTTGGGGATCCCTGACCTAAGGTATTCTTATGGAAACCAGGCATTTAAAGCACATGTATAAAAACAGTGGGGCTCATTTATCAACACTGGGCAAATTTGCCCATGGGCAGTTACCTATAGCAACCAATCCGTGATTAGCTTTTTGAAGCCATCTGCAAGTAGGACAATGAATGCAGCAATCTGATTGGTTGTCATGGGTTACTGCCCATGGGCAAATTTGCCCAGTGTTGATAAATGACCCCCAATATGTTTACCTGCAGGTAGGCCATGTCTACTTTTCCATTTGCTGTCAATTGATGTGTCACTTCCTCAGAGAGAAGCGTTTGAACAGCTGCAGTCAGTTTGTCTGACCCGTGGCCCTCCTCTGCTGAAATGTATTTTAAGGCCCAAGGAAAACAACACAAAACTCTCTTAAGTCCTAACCCATTAAACATATCAAATGAACAAAAGACAACACTGTCTGGCCTGCAGTTACCCGGGTCATCTTTGATTTTAGTCGGCTTGCAATATATGGGCTGCAGCCAGAGTGCTTGCTTAGAGGGATAGGGTCTGGATAACTTGGGAAACAGGTGTTTAACAGCCCCTAGAACTAGTGATCCAGCCCATCACTGAAGGGATACAGAGTAAAACATAGAAATCCTGCTATTCATGTATGCTACCCTAATACTAATACAGGTATGGGAGCCATTATCCGGAAACCCCTTATCCAAAATGCTCTGAATTACGGAAAGCCGTCTCCCATAAACTCCATTTTATCCAAACAATCCACATTTTTAAAATGATTTTCTTTTTTTCTGCAATAATAAAACAGTACCTTATACTTGATCCAAACTAAGATATAATTAATCCTTATTGGAAGCAAAAGCAACCTTTTGGGTTTATATCATGTTTAAAATATTTTCTAGCAGACTTAAGGTATGAAGATCCAAATTAAGGAAAGATCTGTTATCCGGAAATCCCCTGGTCCCGAGCATTCTGGATAACAGGTCCCATACCTGGGATACCGTACTAGATTGGTACAAGCTCTCAATGATATGAGGTGCCCCAGTGCCACAAATTCCTGCTGCAGAGACACACAAGAAGGGCCTCCATACATACTTTATCTTATTACCTACATTTCTGCTGGGCCGAACCGAATCCAAATCCTAATTTGCATTTGCAAATTAGGGGCGGGGTGAAATCACGTGACACCAAAATAGTGGATTTATGCATCCTTACTTAAAAGGGTTGTCCTAAAAATTAACTTTTATATGATGTAGAGATTGATATTCTGAGACACTTTGCAATTGGTTTTCATTTTTTATTACTTGTGGTTTTCAATTTATTCTGCTTTTTACTCAGTAGCTTTACAGTTTCGTTCAAATAAATTCCTGGTTTCTATGGTAATTTGGACCCTGGCAACCAGATTGCTGAAGGTGCAGAGACTGGAATATGAACAGTAGAGGGCCTGAATAGAAAGAGGAGAAATAAAAAGTAGCAAAAATAATACATTTGTAGCATTATAGAGCATTTTGTTTTTATATGGGATCAGTGACCCCATTTGAAAGCTGGAAAGAAAAAAAGAAGACCAATAGAAAAGTTTCTTAGAATTAGCCATTCTGTAATATAAAAAAAAGTGAACCACTCTCTGATGTTTTACTCTCCTCTATATACAGTGTAACAGGGTTGCAAGCCAACATTATTAATAGAGCATACATGGAAGAAGAAGAGAGTGTAGGTATGGGAAAGGACTGCTGGGAAAGGACCCCATATAATTCATATAAAAGCTTATGCTTTGCTGACTTTTGTGTCAGGGACAGTGATCAGCAGGTCGTTCATAGGGGCCCTTCTCTGGTGTCATTTCTTGTCCCAGTCCCACCTCAGTGGGGGGAAGTTTAAAGGGAAACCATGTGGCTGGGAAGTGGGAAGATGAGCTGCTGCCCCTCCCTTTTCTGCTGCTGATGGAGTCTCCCAGGCTCTTTCCTGAGTGATTAGTCTGTCCCGTCCTGGGCTGCTGAAAGCTGCCGCCTCCAGTCCCTCCGACCCTCACCAGGCAAAAGCCTCTGATTCTAAGCAAGGGAAAGGCTCATTATGGAGGGGAATATCACTTAGAGACCCACGTGCTGCACGGTTATATGGGGCGCACAGTGTCCTGAGCTCAGCAATAGCCTGTTTGTTTGCTATGGACTGATAGCCAAGGGCATATAGCGGGGCTGCTGCCATACAATCATGATACCTGTGCTGGCAACTAGTGCGTACTATGGACAACGTGTGGGACAGTCGGTAAGTGGCGCCTCACCCGCTGCTGCGTCTGATCCACTTGGGACGTTTGTTGGTTATTTAAGTGTCATCCTGAAAGTATTTAATGAAACACAGGGGTAGCGCTATTAGCTGTTTGTGCATGAAACCAATGTAACATATAGGTACCTGCTGCTGCTGCTATGGGACAGAGAGCTGTGTTCTATGTATGTATTAATGTGCATTCAGTCCAGTTGAGCTGTGTCTGTTTCTCGTGCAGGTCTCAGACAGACTGTCCGGCCGGGAGGTGCATAGGAAGAGGCTACAGTCCGCGGACGAGGTTGTGCGAGGCAGTCGGCCGCCTCCGGAGGGAGCAGGGGCATCGTCTGTATCGGAGGGGGCAGTGGCCCGAGAATGGTGCCCATATTGCCAGGCAAAGCTGGCCGAGTTGAAGAAACAAGCTCTGAAACTGGCGATACCCGGCTGCGCCACGGTAACTATACTCGACTTGTCCCCTCCTGCTTTATGTGATTGTCCGAGCACTTCTGAAGCGTGACCGACCCTCTTGCTCATACCCGTTTGATAACCAATATAATAACCAGTCTGATAACCAATATGATAACCAGTCTGATAACCAGTATGATAACTAATATGATAACCAGTATGATAAACAGTATGATAACCAGTATGATAAACAGTATGATAACCAATATAATAAACAGTATGATAACCAGTATGATAACCAATATAATAACCAGTAGGATAACCAATATAATAACCATTATGATAACCAGTATGATAACCAGAGCCTATTGCACAATATGCAACATTCAGTCTATGGGGCTTTAGTAATTTAGAATGGGTTTAGTGAATCTTGCCTTGGGATTGACGTGCTGTACCCCTGGGTTATTGACCTCCTCATCTGCAGGCAGCTCCAATGAATTCATGCTCAACTGATGGCATCCTGTCACTGCCTTTTACTGACCTTTTCATTCATTACCTAGGGGTAAAGGAGCTCACGTGTGAGGGGCTGCCCTCATTTCCCTCTATTATTTTATACAAGCCTTAATGAAGAAGTCAGCAAGGTGGCAATTAAGCCTTTACAGAGCTAGCTGCTGGCTGTCACAAGATGTTGAGTGTTGTAGTTCAGGAACAGCTGACTTCTGTATCAGGTCATGACTGGTGTAGATGGATATTGTATTAGAACTGTCAAACCGGAGACTCTCCAGTCTCCTTGGAGTACAATTCAAGGGTGTTACCGTAAGAGGCAGTGGAATTACCAACTGCTGTGTGATTGCCCCAGGAGGTATTGATTGGTGCACTCATTTAATATATATTTATTACAGCCTATATTCCCAAGGTTGGTGGGGTGGCACTAAGAAGAATTCGCAGCTCTGCTTATAATATTCTAGTTATGCAACTGCTACAACTTCACCTGTTAGGGTAGAGGCACACAATGCTATTTGGGGGGGATTAGTCGCCCAGCAACAAATCACCTTTTCTTCGGGCGACTAATCTCCCCGCAATGGCTAGAATCTAGGAACGCTTCGTTTTCCAAAGTTATCCGAACTTCAGGCGACTTCGGAAAACGAATTCAGTTCGGGAAGATTAGCAACAGCTGGAGGCCAACAGGCCTGATATTGAAAAAATTGAACTATGAATCTCTGCAAGCTGCTCATCATTGTCTTTGCTGCATCAAATGATGCTGTTTATTGTTCTTTCTTACAGTATTTAAAGGTTCTGGAAATTCTTCAATCAGATGGTATTCTATATGTTGGGGCATCACAAGGTCCATTTATATTATGTTTGGGGTTTCTTGGTACTTTAAGTTGCAATTACTACAGCATCTACATATCAAAAATAGCAGTTGCAGGCTGTAGGTGATTAGGATTCCCACTTCTCTCTCAAGAACAAGAGGCTATTGTGGAATTGAGATACAACCTATTAGGCCATTAAATCTCCATGGACTTGTTTCTGCAGGTTCAGGAGCTTCAGTCTTGACAGCTTGAAAACTAAAAAAATCACTTCTTTTAAAAGCAATTTTCAAGTATATAGATATATATATAGCTTCTTTTTTTAGTATTTTCATATGCCTGACAGCTGACTTGTGCACAAAGTAATGAATAGTGTGGTAGGTCTTCCACTTGTGGGGTTACTATCATAACTGAAATCTAATCTGTACCATGACAGGTTTAGGGAAATGTAGGGGTGGGGGTTCTTATCTCAGAGAGTGCCTTTAGAATATGCCTTTATATTACGAGGCAGCTACAGTAAGTGCACATACTGCTTCCAGAATGTATTAACTCTTAACTGACCAGCACAGACTGGCCTGAGACTCATAGCTTACAAATGGGAACGATTATAAAAATGGTATACGATAACCATAAAACTACAGTTTTTAATAATAATAATGATATTAAAGGGGAAGTTACAGAAAGATCTGGTCTTAGCAACTTTTTTTTTATATAAATACTTTTTGAATCTTTTGCCTTTCTGCCCTGTCTTTTTCCAACCAGGTCCATTCTTGTCATGAGGCAAGATGAAAAGTGTGGGGTCATTGGAGCCATTAGGCACTGGCACCCCCTGGATAACCCTTGTTCCCAATTTAAAGATAATCTGGATCATGAGGGTTACCGACCCATACAGCCAGAAATGTTTTTGCCCTGTGAGGCTACAGTTCTGTTATATGTGTTATTTCCTTTTAGGGGTGGTTCACCTTTAAGTTAACTTTTAGTATGTTATAGAATGGCCATTTCTAAGCAACTTTTCATTTGGTCTTCATTATTTATATTTTATAGGTTTTCAATTGTTTGCCTTCTTCTTCACACCAAAGGCAGATTGTCTCAGAATATCACTGTCTTGTTCATATTAAAAGCTACTTTAAGGTGAACTACCCCCCCTTAAATTGCAAGGTTCCTTATTGTGGTTTGTATAACCTATTAATACATTTTCCTGTCCCTCTGCTATATATGGGAATATGTGACATATTTCTCTTTTATTTTTGCGCCAGCCACACATGTCAAAATGTAAATGACAGCAGGAGAGGGCATATTTTGGAATGAACTGGCAGAATTGCAGTTTTAGAGTATTTGCAGTACAACGGGCCAGGAAACATGACTTAACCAAAGGGCGTCTATGAATCATTATCGCATTCTTAGGCAGACAAGCATAATCTAGCTCTGCTGTTAGGATTATCTCCTAAGGCTAGGGAAACTGGCAAATGTTCCTCTATAAAAGGCTGAGTAAAGTAAAGCTCATTTTATGGCTTTCTAGGTGCTTACAAGATTTGTACATTTTCCCAACACAGCACAATCCATTCTGCTTGACACTGAATGGTCTGCTAAGACCTGCACCGTTTCCCCATCTTTGCTTTTCTTAGCTTTACCTTCTTAGTTCACGCATACCTGTAGGCTAGAGCTGTAGGTAGAGCTTTGCTAGTAGATGCAATTCCATCAGAGCTTGAGTGGTGCCCATGTTGCAATCTAGCATCAAGATCTTCTGCATATACATGAACTGCTATTTGTAGTTTTATTTGGGTTTTTAATGAATTGCAATGCTCAGTTATAATATCCTTTGGAGTGTCAATTATCTCTCTGTTTGGACCCCATGGACAATTAATTGTGGGTGGTAGTTCCGCTCTAAGGCTTCTTTGTTATTTGCAAATTGCTTTTTATTCTTTGTAGCCTCAAATTATTCCTTTATACATTAGTATTTCATGTTTAAATTATGGCCATGGCTATGCCTGGGTTATTTAAGTGAGTTAAACATATGTCTGATGAGCTACAGTGGAGGAATTGAGGATGCCCAGAATGCAAGTTCCCAAACTGTATATTCCCTAGGGGGGCCCAGAACAGATGAGAATTGGCAGGAATTTCCTCTCCTACTTCCTCAAGGAAGCCTAACTTTTAATAAGGTTAATTATTATAAGATTTAGGGGGACCACATATTTTGTGCTCTAGCTCTTCAATGAACAGTGGCTGAAATAGTAAAGTTTTCATAAATCACCTTGTCATGAGTCGAAGGAGCTTTTTCACTGAAAAGGTCCAACAACCCCAGCCCTAATAAGACCAAGTGGGGAAGTAGAGAGCAAGTAAAACATTCTGGAATCTCATTTACCATCATATAGCTGTGCTAGAGTTAGGCCTAGGACTGCATTTGCAATTGCATATGAATTTACCATTACATCACATTGTAATCGTCTATGTGCCCTTCACAGGTTAAATAAGTGTAACATATGCAATGTTTACACGTGAAGGTTATACATACACATGAGTAGAAACAGCTGTATCCCTAATTATTCCAGCCCTTTAATCAGGTCAGTGCATTCAACCTTTGTTCGGTCCGTACACATTCACAAAACTGGGAAAGTGCTTTGTCAGCTCTTTTTAGAATTCATATATATCACCCAGGAACAACCAGTTCCCTTTACTCCTTGGCCAAGGTTCTTTCATTATCATTTTGTTTTCATTTCCATTATGTGTTGATTGGCAATGAGCAGTGGAAAGCTCACAGATTGGCTGGGTTGCAAAAGATTATACCTTAAATGACCCGATATCCATGTGATGATTTGAGAAAAGAAGTGCAGTCTTTCCATGTCTGTGCCAACAGGGAGAAATGGACCAGTGCAGTCTTTCACTATCTGTGCCAACATGTGGAACACAGGCCATGAGCAGGAATCCTTCAGCTTGGTCACTTTGCAGAGCTTGGAATGATTTTTAGCTTTGCATATTTTATTCTGTTTGCTAGTGTCTTTCTTTCTTCCTAAAGTATATCAAAACCTGTTGCAGTGTATACCAGAAGTGATGTTTTGTGATTTTGGCTCAGGAAGGAAACTAGCCTCTCCCTTTGACGTTGGAATAATCCATTTATTAAGCTAGTGCTTGCTGTGTACAGGGAGACGTGGAGCAAATTAATGATTAGAGCTTTTTCAGTGTCAAAGGAAAAAAAATATTTATTATGTGTTTAGAGATTTAGACCTGGAAGCCCCAAGCTGTCATTCTTCATATGTTCAATTCCATTCATTATTTGAGTATGCTGGTTAGCAATTCCATCAATGAAGGGCCTACAAAGAAACTTTGGTACTTTCCCCTGGTTGTCTCTCAGGCCAGAGCTATGAGTGTTGGAGTGCTGCTGCATTACAAGAACTGGACAAAAACATTTAATATAGTCTTACTATTTAAATACATACGTAATGCTCTCTCCTTTGATATAGAGAACAACGTAGGTCAGTAGGTTCATGTTTGCTCACGGAAGCATGGAACGACTGTTCCATAACTGCTGTGTGCAATCTTTCCTGTTTATGTTGTGCGCATTGAGGCAGAAGATATGTCTGATTAGTGAACAAACTAGATGATGCCAATCAAGAATCAATTATCTGCTTCAGATCTTATCATGTATGTGACACTTGTACAAGCTGGCACAGACAAATGTAAGGGAATATGGCTCTGACTCATTACTGCTGGCTGCCTGTGGTTTCATTGACTGTTTTCTTTAGGGTTTAAATTTCTTATATACCCATGTGATTAGCTTTTGTAGGAAGGTTTTTTTTTTTCTCTCTTCAGGATAGTCATTTGGAATTGGAAGTATCAAGTGACTTCCTAAGGGTGAATGGTGTACAGGATATATTGAGGTTTACTAGTAGCATTGTAGCTATTACAGAGCAGCAGTTCTAGCATCTTCTAGTCAGGGTGACAGCAGACTTTCTATAGGACAGGGCACAAGTCGAGTGTCAGCAGAGATAACTGTAGTTTCCCAGCAATGTTTGCTATCTATGTCGTCAGTACAATCCCTTAATTGCTGGTTGGATGATCAATGAAATAATTGTGACTAGAAAATTGTCTCCTTGCTATTCAGCTTGTAACTGCCAATCACTGACCCTAGTGCAGACATTGGCAGTGGTGCTGTTTCTCAATGCTGTACCCCTAGCGCAATTGCCAGAGTTCAGGCATAATGTAAGACTTCAGCACACTGCCAGGAATGTTACCCATTAGGCACTGGCCTTACCCCTGCTTGTCCCATGTGACTGATATGTACTTCAGAACATCCCCTAAGTGCATTCTAGATAATATTTTAAGACTGTTTGATGGTATCTGCTTTTGTTTACAACTCTTATCTCCAAGACTATACTACGTATCTCTTATCTGTGTAAAGAAAAGACATTCTGATGAAGGGGAGGGAGAGCTAGAAGCTCTTCTACAAAACTATGTAATCTAGTACCATGGAAGTAGGTTTGCACAGAATGATGTTAGCTCTTGCACAGGCATCATTGTGATGTTAGTAATAGTATATAAGGCAGGAATAGGTAATTACCTGCACATTAGCACATTTGAACTTAAAGAGGGTGGTGGCTTTGTGGTTCTTCATCAGCAAGAGTACAGAAAGCCACCTAGCCCTTTATATGCCACTATAGCTACTCATTGAAGCACCACGTTAGTTAAATATTTAGCTGCTGGGGCAGAGTTCATGGGGGATTGGCTACTGGGACCTCTGTTCTGATATTCCTAAAGTGTAATTGAGCAGACCTACCACTTTACAAGGTTTACTTGTGTTCATAGAATTATTTCATGTGACAAAAATGTGCTGCAAAAAACAAGGTGAAGACAACAAATAAAGCTGAGCAAATTATTTAATCTATAAACAACACTGTTTTTCTTGCAACTCTCTCTGTGTAAATAGCTGACATTCACTTTAGTCTGATGCATGTATCTCTATGCTACACAGTATGTAAATGGGCACAGTAGAATTACATTTTCTTCAATGACTTGACTGATTTTTTTCAGGTCTTTATCTTTTGGGTGTAGGCTTCTGTGTATCCTTTGTGTTCCAGCATATTTCCCTATAATTGTGCTATGGAAAATGCCTAGTGCTTTACAGTGCTATATAGTGTCAGTGCCTCAGTAACATTTGGCTCTTATCCACCCACCATTATAACTTCCTTTATTGTTCTTTTGTTTGTATTCCTGTTACATATCTCTATGGTAAATGATGGCACTTAACTATAGAGCTAACAAGGTCCCACTTTAGCAAGTAAATGAAAACAGCCAGTGTGATGTTTAACAGAATAAGAGTCTGCAGCACTAACTGGCTCTATCCATTTTTTCTGTGTGGGTGGGGAGACACAGGGTGTAGTACACTATCTGATTGGTCACAGATTATCTCTTAATATATGAATTTTTAAGACTCATTAGGCCCCCTGACATGTGCCAACCCAACCTGTATCTGTTGCACCAGTGGTAGTTCTGTCCAGAAACAGACAGTGGACCTACTTAATGTGGAACTGTAAGATATAGTTTGCTCTGATGAGCATCAAGCTTTTTTGGATAGGGGAGAATAGCAGCTACTGCTTGGGGCAGGGAGTAGAGCAAGCTGGAGACATTAGTGCTGATATCATGTTCAGACTTACTACAACAAGTACTGCAGTCATTGCTGTTTTTCTTGTATGCAGCAGGGGTGGTCCCCTAGGAAATAAATTGTCTCAGCTGATACAGTTGTATATATGTGGCTAAGACCAAGCAGATGCCATTGAGAGTTTACAATTCTAACTGTAGATAGTTATGTATTAGCTTGATGACCATGCTAATATTCCAGAATCAAAGAGTTTCTCTCTTACTAATTCCATGTTTGCTACAGCTCTAACTCTACACCAGGGAGAGGCAACTGTCAGAAATGTATCTCCAAGAACTCCAAGCCAAACTGTCAGAGAAATCTTATAACTGTGTTTACAATACACCTTTCTCTTTTGTGCTTTGTAACTGAGCTGGGCATCTGCATTATTATTCAGCAAAGCCCGTCGTTTCTAGCAAGTGCACTACATTATATTATATACAATAGACTCGCCATTGTTTTAACAAACAATGCCATTTTTCCTGCTAGCAAAAACCTGGGCAAAAAATGGGATCTGCAAAGGAAACCAGCACTTCTTGACCTTCATTTGAATTGAAATATTTCCTGTTCTATGATTCTAATATTCCAGTGAGATCTATATATAGTTTTTTATGGCATATTGTGCTGCAGGTTGTTGGATTGTAACGGTTTGGTTTAATTATCTGGCCGCGTTCAGGAAGCAAAACAAAGTTTTGAAGTGAAATGAAATGACCCTTCATTCATGGCTTATGAATAATATCAGTGTCAGGGTTGTATTTAGTACCTACTTTCATAGAGCTGAACAATGCACAGATTCTTTCAATGCCTTTTATCTGCGGATGGCTGTAATGGACCTTATCATGTGCTGGGTGGTCAGACATCTTTATCATGGGAACTCACACTTGCTTTCTAGGGATTTCCTGGGTCTTGCCCAGGTGCACAGTTTATAGACCTGTCCTGTGGGGTCAGCTTGTGTGGTCTTGATTGTGTGGGTCTTAAAGGAAAACTCTTTGATAAAAACCGATGATGGGTAAATTAATCCCCTCACCATTATATTTTAAGCTCTGCAACAAATACTTAGAATGTAATATCTGTCACTGAGTTAAACCCCTGACAGTCTTGTTCGGAGGTAGGGTTACAAATACAAAAACCTACTTTGTTGTAATAGGTAGTTAGTCTTCTAGGTAAGGGATAATGACTGTCATATGACAGAGGTAAGACAGACCTTCTCTGTTCTGGTTTAGAGCATTTGACTTTTCAGATCTTTCATTAACAAAGAAAATAGGAGGAGGGGTCTGCTCTCGATGTAGATACCCCAGTATTGTCAGTCTCTTGGTGAATATTTCAGTTGGGAGACAATTATATTCCATACAAATCTACTTAAGGGATTTCTATAGGGACTAAACTCAATGATATCTTTCAAGGTGGATTTTATGGTTTTAGTGCACCTGGGTTAAAAGTTTAACAATCAGATAATAGATGAAAGAGCCCTCAGTTTCTTTTCCTGTGTGGTTGACATTCACAGAATCCATTGATGGAGTACACAACAGCTGAGAATTGTATAATCTACCGGCATAAGTTTCCAAGATCGTTGTTGCTATGTGAAAGCAGTATATGTAAAGATTTAATTCTATTATATTCTACTATATTGTATCTTTATGAAACAAAAAATCATAGAATCATGAGCTTTTAACCCAGCTATTTATCATTTCATTGTTATGTACTGTATTTGTCCCTTTAAATGGATATTATTATTATTATCGGTAATTATATTACTAACCTATTATTATCGGTTTTATATTTGCCTCAGTACTCTGTGACCCTAATTTACTTACATAGGCGATATACTGTAACCATAGCAACTAGTTAGCAATTCATTTTGATCATCCAGAAACAAGTTGAAAAATATGATTGGCTGGTAGTTAGTAAATTGGTCCATTATGTAATACAGAGTTCAAAAACAAAAACACATTTACATTTTTCCGTTGTAGAGAAAAAGATTTCCCCGCGGAATATCTCTGCAGCATTATTGTGAAAAAGATCAGCAGTCCGGTCATGGTTTATGCCTGAATTTCTAATTATGTTTATAATAGTATACAATAAGACCTTTGTAGTAGACTATGGAACCCATATCTAAAAGGCTCAGAGTCTCTAAACTCTTTAAATTGCAATTTGTGCTGTGAAATTATATAACTTTGAGCATATATAATGGTAATTATATAATGACAATATTCAGTCAACAATCTTATGCCCTTGTATAGGTATAGGATCAGTTATCCAGAAACCCATTTTGCAGAAAGCTTTGAATTACGGCATAGACTCCATGTCAAATAATTAAAATTGTTTATGGAATAAAAAAACTGTACCTTATACTTGATCCAAGCTAATATATTATTAATCCTTATTGAAGGTAAAACAATTATTTTGGGTACAGGGTACACCAGCAGGGTTGGACTGGGCACATTGCAAATTTCTATAATTGTGAAACTGGGAACCCCCCTGATTGGGGCATAAAAGTTTAAGGTACATATGGGGGGGAGGGTTGCGTTGTCAGGGTTCCTGAGCGGATTTGGGTGCCCATGAGGTGGCACTGGGGTGGCTGCTGGTAGTGAAAACTGTTCTGTTATAATTCTTCAAGCCTTTTGTTTGAGTAAGGCAAGGAGAGACAGCCCACTTGCAATAATTGTGTCGATTCATAAAATATTATGAATGTATATGCTCAGTGCTTTCTGTCAATGGCTCAAGCCGGATTTCTTTTTAAAATAAACAGGTTTGTTTTCCCTACACAACCTGCAGGGAAATGTTTTTAATTTATAGTTTAATATTATATAGGTTTCTAGAGTCCACATGCAAATGCCACAATTAAAGTAATTTGCAATGTGCCCAGGGCCAGGAATAATATTATTAGTCCCCCAGCAATTAGTTATAAAATTATGAAAATTCCATATTTTATTCATAGACGTATCTTATTCCTGTAAATTTTTCAGCAGCTGAATAATAAATATGCTCAGAAGAGATATATTGATGGGATACAGTTTAATCGGGAAATGTAAGATTTCATGTTTTATGGATAGAAATGTTATATGAGTTTTATTTAGACAGATTTATGTTTTTTAATTACCCTTTAAGTTTTATGCCATGGCTCCAATTTCTGGAGGGATATTATGGCAATCTTCTATCCATACTCACCTGTAGCCTTGAAGGAATATATGGTGACCAGTTACATTTTTTAAAACTAATACATGTGCTGTATGGTCTTTCTTGTCTAGAAAATCAATGGCATTGCCCTTTTTAAAAGATTCCCTTTTCAGAAGTAATGGCATACTCTGATACAAGGATCCCCAACCTTTCATACCTGTGAGCCACACAAAAGTTGGGAATTAACACATCAATGGAAAAAGTTCCTGGAGGTGCCAAATAAGGGCTGTGATTGGCTATTTGGTAGTTCCTATGTGGACTTGCCTACAGGAGGCTCTGTTTGGCTCTACACCTAATTTGTATGCAACTAGAACTTGCCTCCAAGCCAAGATTTCAAAAATAGCACCTGCTTTGAGGCCACTGGTGACTGATGGCTCCTTCAGAAACAACAGACTTAGCGATTGTCTCGGGTCTGTATGGCACCATAATTTGTTCTTTGTTTTCCAGAGGTAGAGCCTTGGCCATCTTTGCTACATCTACCATCACCTATCATGTTGTAGGTAATGTACACAAGGGGTACTACATACATTACTTTAAGGTCCCCAAACTTATACCACTCATATATATTTATTTTCCCTGCCCTGAAATCGACCATGTTTTGTCAACTATATATTTCAGTATTATCAACGGACCACAGCAAAAAAAAACCAAGAACATTTGTAAGCATTTCTCTTAGTGAGACTTGATACGCGCTCTTTCATGGAACAGCATTCAGGTTCTTTCAGGCACCTCATATTCAACTCCACTTTATTTATATGTTGCCAAGTTCCTTAACAATCTAGGCTGTTTGCCCCCAAATTACAGCACTATTGTAATTAGGCACTTTAGTGTTCCCAGGCTATATTCTGTTTACTATTATAAAGCTGGCTTTTCAAAAGTTCCTTCCTGTCCTTGTCATGCTTTCTTTCCCACAGCTAATCATTCTGTGAAGCTCATTATGAAAACCGGTTAATTTTAAGGACACTTTTAAGGACACCGTGGCATCGAAATGAGCTTATATTGATATGAATTGATGCTCACGAACAGCAGTTTGCCTTTTATCTGAAATCCCTGAATATCCTGTCTTGCTTCTCACCATTGACTTTCTGCCTCCGGTTTGCATATATAGTTTGCCTAATTGAAGTGTGTCTATTGTTAGGGATATTTCAATTGTTGCGTCTCCAAAAATGTATGGTTCACCTTTAAGTTAACTTTTAATATGTTATAGAATGTCTTATTCTAAGCATCTTTTCAATTGGTCTTCATTATTTTGTTTTATAGTTTTTTAAATTATTTACCTACTTCTTCGGATTCTTTTCAGCTTTCAAATGTCGGTCACATAAAAAAACAAATGCCCTGTAAGACTATTGTTTATTGTTATTGCTACTTTTTATTGCTCATCATTCAATTCAGGCCCTCTACTATCCATATACCAGTCTCTTATTTAAATCAATGCATGGTTACTAGAGTAAAATGGACCTTAGCAACCAGATTGCCGAGATTGCAAACTGGAGAGGGAGAGGTGCTGAATAAAAACCTAAATAACTAAAAAATAATAAAAAATTAAAACCAATTGCAAATTGTCTCAGAATATCACTTTCTGCATCATGCTAAAAGTTAACTTAAAGGCGAGCAACCTCTTTAAATACAAAACCATAAGATTCTGCTAGAGATTTATTGGAATTGGTCAATTTCTGGATGAAAAGAGGTAACTTGGCTTATTTGATTAAGATATCAGGGCATGATAAATCTGAGCAAAGATAAATATCTAAAAACATGCAAGCCATATATCTGAAGAACACCATCTCTACTTTTAGTCTATACTGTATATATATATATCAAAGGTTCTCAAAGTCTGCAAAACTAGACTGTTACGCAATAACCCAGAGCCTGGAGTGCTCTTAATCGCTGTTTACTTCCTGCTGGCTGTATATTCCTGCAGACTAAATGCATCAAAGCAAGAGCAGAACTCATGTGGGGGTTACATTCTCATAATACACATTAAATATGGCTAGACACAGAAGAGTGTCTCATAAAAAGCAATGTAATGTGCTTGCTAAATAAAAAAGATGAATGCTGTGCTATTGCTAGTTTTATCTTAAATAGGAGGCTGTGACTTGGAGAATTGCGTGAACAAAGGATCAGCCAAAAAGAAATAAGAGGGAATACTCTGCTTTTGAAATCCTATTGTGATGTCAATATATTGCAAATAATCCATAAAGTTATGCAAACTGAGCATTTGCAGATTTTTATACAATTCGGAAAACGATTAGAAAAGCTGTAAGTTAATTTGTGTGTGTATGTTGGTGTCCTGAGTGAACTGATGCTAAAACTGTGAAGCAGTTGCACCCAAACGGATTGGCTGAAAATAGAAAAGTGGGCCAACTGATGACCTCGTAAGGTCCATGTATGCTGACATTAGACAAATGGGAGTTGCATGGGTCAACAGCTCTACATAGACCATGTCATATATTCATATATGTGTGGCCAGATTGCCAAAATATGTGATGATCAAATAATATAGTGAATATTGTACCCCCGGTTGTTAAATATAAGGATATTACAAGTCATTGATCACTTCTATGACCATATAAAGGCATGAGGCCAAAGGCCTTATTTATATAATACTATTGATGCTACTTGAGTTATTGAAGCTATAGTACAGGGATCCCCAACCTTTTGAACCCATGAGCAACATTCAGAAGTAAAAGCAGTTGGGGAGCAACACTAGCATGAAAAATGTTCCTGGGGTGCCAAATAAGAGCTGTGATTGGCCATTTACTAGCCCCTATGAGGATTGTAAGCCTACATTGAGACTCTGTTTGGCAGTGCACCTGGTTTTTATACAACCAAAACTTGCCTCCAAGCCTGGAATTCAAAAATAAACAACTGCTTTGAGGACACTGAAAGCAACATCCAAGGGGTTGGAGAGCAACATGTTGCTCACAAGCTACTGGTTGGGGATGCTATAGTAAGACATAATGTAGACTAATAAAAGTTTTTATATATTATTGCCTGCACTATTTTCAGGAAAGGCATAAAAACCTTAAAGTTTGCCCACTACCATATTTACCTTGAAATGTAGCGGACGTAAGGCTGGGTCTCAGAGACTCAGGGAATGTTATAGAGGAAATAGTTACGATGTTTTGTTTAAAATAAGAGGCAGTTTGAATTCTCTAACAGGTGTCAGACACAACACTTGCTAAAAATTCCACTTGCTGTTGTTGGAAAGAACCTGTGGTTACAGTTGCACATTGTGGCATTTTCCATTCTTTGACCTAAGTGTCAGAAAGGAATGCTGTGAAATGTGTATCCTGTGGCACAGAGCTGTCGGCCTCTTCTCTATACTGGAACAATAATCTCTTTTACCAACGTGTTTGCTGTCTGGGTCTCCGTTAAATGATGATGTCATATGAAAAAGTGTCTGTAAAGCTCTTAGGCAGTTTGGGACCATACACAGACCCTTGGGGATATCGCACCTGTCCCACAAACTCCAGTCTGACAGCCCTGCCTTATTGTAGCGTTAATAATCACCATATGTATTTCATTTCTCAATTCTTCTGTGGAGTACGATACAGATCTATCTTTGTTTAAAAGAATAATTATTTTGTAATTGAAATATTTTGCTTTCCCCAGTATAAGGACAGAGCTTTATTAACTGGTCGTAGGACCAAAATACATAAAGCAACTACATAACTCACTCTACAGCTGAACCAATACCAGGGATGCACGAGTTTAAGGTGGATACAACTAAAAAGTTTTTGACTATTTCTGATGTTCTTGTACTTTCTGGTATAGCCACCTAAATAAGATTCTTTCCATCGGGGGCATGTTAACATGATCAGACTCCATGCCAGCCCCTAATTCCATCTTATCTTTGCCGCACCATTTTCCATCCATGACATCACTGAAAAGGGAAACTGTCTGCTGGACAGGTTGAAGTTTGCCCAATCCATCAGTGTTTAACCTCTTGGCTGGGTTTCACAGAAAGAATTTCCTATTCTGTCTCAGCTCAGTGTGCTTTTTTGGCATTTGTTATATCAAACTGTTTAGGCAACGCTTCTCTTTCCTGATTCTGTTGTTAACTCAGGAAAAACAGTAGGTCATGATGAGAAACGCCCAGATCATGGCTTTTTTTAAATAGAATAACACACTCGAAGCACTGCGGGAGCATTTGACTACAGCTTTCCTCAGTCCCTGGGCAGCAGTGAATGGGATGTTTTTTTGAATAGAAAGGGCTGCTAACTGAAGAATTGACTATGGTCTTTTCAGCTTCGGAAGAAGTACTCAGAAGAATCTGAATTGTACCAAATTCAATGTCAATGTTATTTGTTCCTCCTTTATATATGCACCTCTTTTCTAACCATTTTTACTGGCCAAGGAAGATGATAGCTTAGTCCTGTAGGTTGTTCCTTCTCTGAAAAGTCATACCTTAACCTTAAACAGATTAAATACATTTTCAGATTGTAAGATCTCCAGAGCATAACCCTCCTCCTATTGTCTCCTATGCATTACTGTATATGCAGGGACGTACTGGGGGTGTGTAAGGCCCACAGGCACTGCTACCCCAGGGGCCCCCATACCCCCTCTGGATACCCCGCTCACTCACTTTCCCGCTCACCCACCTCCAACCCTTCCCCCCTAAATGCACCATATACTTCTTTTTACCACAATTATTATTTTTTAATCTTGTCCAGTATGACCTTGATTTGTCCTTCCAGCATGAAATTTTGTCTCTCTTCTGCAATGGCCCATCAAGTAGAGATTTTCAAGAGAGCAACTGGTGGTTTTATATATCTTGATGAAATCTAAAAGATCTTGATTGCATGTACTTCTTTTCTGGGGTAAGGCCTGTTGTGAATGATGAACAACCTCTATCAGCACTGTATAAACATGTCAGAGTTATATAAATAAAAGATAAGAATATATGAGCATGGAGTATAAGTTGCTTAGCTAATTTGACCAAACTACCCCATGCAATGATGTGTACCTGTATGTTATAGGAACAATTTGTTTTAGTGCTTGTAAACAAGACATAATACTAATTTGTAAGTTTGAAAATTCATGTAATACAAGTGGTAACATACATTTTACTAAAGCAATAATTAATGTAGTTGGTAAGGCATTTTCCTCTCTAAGTTGCAAAAAATTGCACAAAATCTACACAAAGAAAAGTAAACAGTGATGATAAAAATAGTTTTTTTCAATGTGTTGATGGTATAAACCAGATTATGAGTATTAAAGCAATGAATGGTACAATATTCTGCATAATAATAAGCATTCCTTAATTAACAATCATTGCTTTTCAGTTAATAGTTCATCTGGGTAACATTTTATCATATTTCACTGATACTGAAGAACATTTATGTGGCCTGCAGAAAATACTTAAACTCAAATAACTTCTGACAGCAGTTCAAGGCATCTTTGCACGTGGAATGTTCCCAAATTTCCTATGTGGCCTGACAGCAAAGATGAATTGCACCAGACATTCTGTTTTTTTTGCCAATTATTCAGTCCCAGACCTTATTTGATCTAGGACATTTTTATTCTGAATAGCCATGTCTAACCTACTGTACTTTTCTTTCATTCACTCCCTGTGCTGCTCTTGTATTACCTTTTCTGCTAGATTGTTGTATGGCTCCATTGTAAGGATAAAATCAAACAGGCAGAGTTGATTTTACCTAAGCGACTATAACATAAATCTATTTTGCTGGCAGAACAACTTTTGCTCATTGTGCTTTTTAAAATGTGTAAATGATTTTTTTTTAGCTATGACACTTCAAATTATAGAAAGTTACATGCATTCCTTAGAATAGATCCCATATCTGTGTATAATTACAGAACAGGCCCTATAAGCAAAGGTTTTGGGGCCTTAAAAAACATTCCTCCCCTAACACCTAGTTATGTCTCTTGTAAAGTAAAGGTTATCTATAGTCTAGGTTCACAGCTGTATTTTGTAAACAGGTATAGGATCTGTTATCCAAAATCCAGTTATCCAGAGAGCTCTGAATTATAGGAAGGCCATCTCCCATAAACTCAATTTTAATTAAATAAGTCATTATTTTAAAACATATTTCCTTTTTCTCTGTAATAATAAATCAGGATCTTGTGCTTGATCCAAACTAAGATATAATTAATCTTTATTGGTGGCAAAACAATCCTAATGGGTTATTTATCAAAATCTGATTTTTTTTGTAATTAAAAAAAGTCCAACCAAACTAGAATCCATGATTTGACCTTAAAAACTCGATAAAATTTAGAGAAAACCCGAATTGTACGATTTTTTCAGAGGTTTTTCCCGAATTGCTTGATTTTATTTTCGGGGAAAAATCCAAAATTTTTGGGATTTTTGCCTGAAAAGCCAGAAATAGTCGGATTTTTGGGCTAATTCCAGCACAGACCACAGAAACTTCCAAATAGTATAGGGACCTCGCCTATTGACTTATATACAAACTCTGCAGGTCTGAGATGATTCGAAAAATTAGAGTTTTGCCCCAAAAAGGCCTGACTGGAGTTTAGTAAATAATCCCTTAATGTTTAAATGATTTTGAGCAGACTTAACGTGGGAAGTTCCAAATAACAGAACGATCCTTTATCCAGAAAACCCAAGGTCCTGCACTTTGTGGATAACAGGTCCCATACCTGTATAGGGTGCCAGCATTAGGGAGGTGCTGGTGCCAGTTAGAGTATTTTTTTAAGCATTTTCTGTGCATCCCAGACTGCTGCTCGACACTTGTTGCAAAATATTGCGATGGAGCTGGGACAAGCGGGTGATTTGTTACAAGTATAATGTGTTCCTCAAATGAGGTAACCAAAGCTCCAAATCATATTTCAAATTGCAAAATGACCATGATCATTGAGCACAAGAAGCAACACCTTCATACTATATTGCCTAATTAATTATATTGTTAATTAGAAGAGTAATTAAATAATAAATCCTTTTTCAACAGAGTACAGTTGTCATTTAAGAAGCAAGAATTATTAAGGTAAAGTTTTACCAAAGTATAATAAGTGGTAGGTCATAAATAATCATTCCTAATAACAAGTTAAAGTAACATTCAGTTTAACACCTACATGCAGTATTTAACAATTTGGATCAACAAGCGAATGTGCTAATTGGTATATGGGAATGTACTCACTGTGACATGCTGTCAGCGATATGATGGCTGTGGATCGCAGGAGTGCAGAAGTTAGGGAAACAGACAGATGCCTTTTGAAACATTGTTTGCCAAGAGTGAGATTCCTGCTTAAAAAGAAAATACTTTCGTATGTAAGTTTTGTGCAGAAGTTTTGTCCGACTGGATACATATTACCCATATACAAGAAGTGAAATGTACACATAACATGTTAGCTTTACTCTGCTCTGTTACTAGTAATTTATAATTTAAATGTATGAGTGACCATCAGAAGCAATGTAAAACAACGGCGGCAAATCTGGCGTTCACATGGCGTAAAATAAAAAAAGAACACCTTGAATAATTCGCCATTTATTTTACACAGGTTTTTACACTATTGCAGGGGTTTCTCTGCATTTTTACTAACTCTGTAGGATCTTCTGGAATAAAAAAGTTAATAATGCCCTCTACCTCAGAACAATTTTTAGTACATTGAACTGAAACTTTCTAATATACATCCCTTTAAAAAAATTTTTAAAGTTTTTAAAAATGCTGTTGTTATTAAAAGCAGTATCTGTGTATCTGTTGACATTCTCTGCACTCTGGATCTGACTCCTGAAACAATGTTGTAAACTAGCTGATTAAAAGTTCTAGAAGAGACCTGACTCCAGTTATATTGTTACAAAACCCAGAGAATGGGAAAGGGATTAACAAACACTGCTTTAGACTGCAATGACAAATAATTTTAAAACTCCCGAACCTCTGTAATAAATGTTTATTATAAAGTTGCTTAGGGTGCTACAATTGCACAGGGAAGTGTTTGGAACTCCAGGGTAAAGATGAGGTGGGCAGATGATTTGACACAATAATATAGACAATCACTTATGGACTATTATAATATACTTTAGTATTATATGATATTTAAGTTTATAATTAAAATTGAATGTATGCTTGTTGGTCTGCACTAGACACATAGAGGATCACTGAGGTTTTAGAAAAAAAAATCAGAGCCCCTAGCATAAAATAGGCATTTATAAATGAAAATTGAAGTCAAATATTATTTGAAATATTATTAATAAATTCAAGATCATTTAAACTGTAACCTTCTTGCCATCTAAATACTGTCTCTAAAAAATCCCATTGTTGAGTCTAGTCAATGTGTTTTTATACATTTTACATGTGGGCAGCTGTCTGCACTTGAGGGCTAATGCCTTAAAAAAAATTCCCAATGTAGTTTCAAGATTGTGCAAATATATTCTGTTTAGGAAACCAGACACCCTAAGGGGGATGAATGGATGGGAAAAGAAAGAAATAGAGCGTTAGCATGACTGTAAATACCTTGAACCTGGGAAGAAGAAGAGGAGGGGAGGGTTGCTGGCCCTCTGGCAATTAAGCATTGCTTCTAAAATGACACCTTCCCATGGAAAGCATTTTGTGGATATGCTGGGAAACAGATGTTGCAATGATAGCTGCAGTAAAAGTGAAAGACAGGTCTACAGTGTTTTCACTGCCATTGCATTTAAGCAGTAGCAATTAAACAGAAGCTGTGATATACTAATTGGGATGCAGAATATTATTTTGCCACATAGACTGCCTGGTGTGCTAACAGTCTTCGAGCTGTGTATTACTGCTCCAGATATTAGCAAAATGTACATTTCTCTGTGCTGCAGCATTATATATCCCCCAAACCAACGGATCACTAATTGCACATTGAGGTGGATCAGGCTGTTTAAAAGAAATGATGATTCAGAATCGGATAATTGCCAGGATAGCTAAAGCTTTATGACATCATACAATATAAAAGCAGACATTAAGAAACCCTAGACTTTTTGCCCTTTCATTATTCATTAATGTATTTGACATTACCTAGAGAAGAGCTTGCAGTGTGTTACTTTATAAAAGTGCCATGTTGGTTACAATTAAAAAGAGATCTGACAGCGCTGAGAATTTAAACTTGTGATCTCTATCATTGCTTTTGCTTCATCATCATCATCATCACCATTATCATCATCATCATCATCATCGCAATCATTTGCTAAAGAGTTTGCCATATGCTACTCTAAATATGCATTCAAAATAAAAGATTTTTAGACTTTTTATTTACTATAGCTTATTACAATTGAGATGTTTCTTCTAAATCAGTTGCAATCCAGTCTATTGGCCCAATAATAGGGATTCTACTCAATGTATAAGCAAGCTTCCTTCCAAGGTTGTTTATATACATATAAATACAAGTATTTACTTGGCAGTCATTGACTTGCAAGCTTAGAATTAGAGTGCTTTGCCATAGTCCATCTGGTGCAATGAAATTGTGATGTGCATGATGAGCTAGGGTGCGAAACAAACAAATGTCTTAAAGCCTTTTTAGGAATTCAAACAAGCCAGATAATCTCTACTATATATATATATATATATATATATATATATATATATATATAAAGACATGCACATGTCTGTGTTTAGAACTCTTAGGGGCACATTTACTAAGGGTCAAATATCGAGGGTTAATTAACCCTTGATATTCGACCATCGAAGTAAAATCCTTCGACTTCGAATATCGAAGTCGAAGGATTTACCGCATTTAGCTCGATTGAACGATCGAAGGAAAAGTCGAACGATTTTCCTTCGATCAGTAATTGCTAGGAAAGCTTATGGGGAAGGTCCCCATAGGCTAACATTGGTGCTCGGTAGGTTTTAGGTGGCAAAGAAGGTAGTCGAAGTTCTTTTTAAAGAGACAGTACTTTGACTATTGAAAGGTCGAATGGTCGAATAGTCGAAGATTTTTAGTTCGAATAGTTCGATTCGAAGTCGTAGTCGAAGGTCGAAGTAGCCAATTCGATGGTCGAAGTAGCCAAAAAAAAAACTTTGAAATTCGAAGTTTTTTTCATTCTAATCCTTCACTCGAGCTTAGTAAATGCGCCTCTTAGTATTAAAGTGATCCATTGTTGGACATTTTACAAGGATATCCAGTCAATTTGCCAGTGGGCAAATGGAACAGATATTTATAATAAGTTTATTTTGCATATCTTCCAGACAGGTCTTTTTTGGGGTTGTCAATGCATTAATGCATTACAAATGCTTCTATCAGCCTCATCCCAAATGATCTAATGGACAGTTAGTCCATTTTAAAATGACCACAAATTTCAGCTTAGCTGATCTGTGCATGGGCAGCTGAAAGCAAAATCAGGAACGTTTAGCCACTTCCTATTTTGAGTCCTGTAGTTTTCCCCCTAAGGTTTATGGGTCCTTTTAACTCCCTTTTCATGTCAAAATCCCCTACAAATATTTTGGTCAAGCTCTAAAAGAACAATTCATTAGTGTTATTTCTTTATGTGGTTAAAGACCCGGGTTGTGTTCTGTGAGCTACAAATGCCTTCTATGAAGATAATTTGTGTTGTGGGTGAAGACTAACGATCCACTCACTGCAGGGGCTCTATAAATTGAGATAATAGGAGAGGAAGTTGTAACAGAATGGATGAAGCAGAGGCTGCTGAGAAAGTGTGAAATGTAAATAAGGCAGATTGCTGTGGCTTCCTGTCTCGGCTCTATTGTGCATTCCAGTGTCACGATTCATCTTTGTAACACAAGTCTATTGCTCGGGCCCAGTAAAGTATGCCAATAAAGTGCCTAGAAGGGAAGATTAAAATGCACAGGGTGCTTATCAAAGTCCAATTTTATCTCAACATTTTCTGCTGCAAACTCCGATCAAATCCGCTCAGGTTTTTTACGCTTATTTATAAATAAATTTTCCCGAAAATTAGCTTTGGTGGAAAAATATATGTTTTCACGATTTTTTTTGGATTTTTCATCCGAAACTCAGATTTCTTATGTTTTTTGCCCGAAAACGTCGGGGTATTGCACGAAACCCAGTGCACATCAAAAAATCATTGGGACTTCACCCATTGACTTATATGCAACCTCGACAGGTCTGAGATGCCGGATTTTCTGATTCTCGGGGTTTAATAAATTCCGAAAAAATTTAGATTTTTTTAAATGTCCGATTTTATAAAAAAAATTTTTTTTGTGATTTTTGCATTCAGAGTTTAGTAAATAACCCCCTTAATTTAGACTACAGAAACCTGTGCTGTTGGAATAATTATGTGTTTGGTATTTTATTAAAAAGGGGTGGTTCACTTTTAAGTAAACTTTTAGTATGTAATAGAATAGCTCATTCTAAGCAACTTTTCAGTTGGTTTACTTTTTTTTATAGTTTTTGAATGATTTGCCTTCTTCTTCTTACTCTTTCCAGCTTTCAAATGGGGGTCACTGACCCCATCTAAAGAAATAAATGCTCTGTAAGGCTACAAATGTATAGTTATTGCTACTTTATATTACTCATTTTTCTATTCAGGCCCTCTCCTATTCATATTCCAGTCTCTTATTCACTAAGGCTACAAATGTATAGTTATTGCTACTTTTTATTACTCATTTTTCTATTCAGGCCTCTCCTATTCATATTCCAGTCTCTTATTCAAATCAGTGCATGGTTGCTAGGGTAATTTGGACCCTAGCAAGCAGATTGCTTAAATTGCAAACTGGAGAGCTGCTGAATAAAAAGCTAAATAACTCACAGAAACCACAAATAATAAAAAGACAAGACAATTGCAAATTGTCTGAGAATATCACTCGCTACATCATACTAAAAGCCCTTTAAAGGAGCACTAGTACATGATGTGCCCCCCAGAAACTATACCCACACCTTTGACTGGGCAGTTAGTGAAGTATTTAAACAACTGTAACTATTTGGTATCACAATTAACAGTGTGACAGCTCCCGTCATTGTGCATATGCAAATATACAGAGAATGAATATTCTGAAGTACTCTATGCGCCTTATCTTTATTGCCTTTTGTACGGAAAAATATACATGGACAATAAACCTTACAGGGTCTTGTTTCCCATTTTTATTCTGAAATAGGAGCTGGCTTCTAATTGTGTTTGCCTGTGTTTGAAGTGCTGTAAAACCCCCTTCTACTATTCTTAAACTTTTAACCCAATAAAAGGGCCACAGGGGGGAGGGGGAGCAATTTGTTGAAGGGCCAGTGGCAACGTAAAGGTTAAAGACTTCAGTTCATTAACCCAGTCAGTTAAAGTAATATGGTGCATTGCAAGGAATAACCCCATCAGGTAGGTTCTCTGAGAATTTACCTTTTTTTAATTAACGTTTCTTTCCAAAGTCCTGAATTACAGGATGGCAGAGTTCCTCTTAATTAGAGACCGTCATTAGCTTTCATCATTTCTTCACACCCAGTGGACAAAGTCTTTGTGAGAGTATAGAGTTACAAAGGTATGCATTATTTCCTTGGTCCCATCCTCCTGAGCGAGAGAGAGCAGATGTTCCTAACACTTTCAGGGATGAGTTTCTCCTGTGGCACACACCAGTTCCACTAGCGCTAGGTAAGAGATCACACTCATCACTGCTGCCTTTACAAAGAATATAGGAACCTATTGTTATTTAATGATCAACAGTAAATCGCATGTTCTCCTTTCATCTGTATTGATTCTTTTTAGCCCTGTTGTTGCAGATCTGTAATTTTTTAGGAGCAGATGTATACGAGCCTTATATTGCATTGGGTTTAATGTGATTTATGGTTACCTTTTATAGCTATTGGATGGGAAACTATCTTTAGTATTAGTGGGATTATCCAGTGGCAAATTTGGATTGGTAGAATTTGATTGAGACTGTTGAAGTGATAGATGTACTCCTGGCATGTGCCAAGCACTATATATAGTTTAACCAAGCGTAACGCTTTATTCTTTATGCCGAAAGATGCATTTGTCTATTTTTATGTCAGCGAAATGGAAAGCATTTTACTATGGCTTCAAAACTTCAACAAGAAGGAGTTCAGAATCCTCCGCTGTCTGGATGCTTTAACCTTATCATATAACGGGCAATTGTTTGTCTTCTTTGACAGCTGGGAAGTGATGCACATTTTTGTACTTTGTAGTGTGTGTAATCTAACTGAATTTAACTTGGGTGCTTTGAACACCTATGTGCCCAAATCACTCCAATTGCATGCAGGCAACTGTCACCTTACAAGCATGCCCACAAGCGCTAGCACGCATTTCACATATAAGTCAGTTGTGTGGTTTTGGCAAATGTAATACCCAGCATTGGGTCGACTTAAAAACAAATGTCTTAAAATGTTCACTTTTAAGTTAACTTTTAGCATGACGTAGATAATTATATTGTTAGACAATTTGCAATTGGTTTTCATTTTTTATTATGGTTTTAAAATTATTTAGCTTTTTATTCAGCACCTCTCCACACAGTAATCTGGTTGCTAGCGTCCAAATTACCCTAGCGACCATGCACTGAATTGAACAAGAGATTGGAATATGAATAGGAGTGGCCTACATAGATAGATGAGTAATAAAAATTAGCAATGATAATACATTTGTAGCCTTACAGAGCATTTGTATTTTTCAATGGGGTCAGTGACCCCCATTTGACAGCTGGAAAGAGTCAGATGAAGGCAGCAAATAATTTAAAAATGATAAAAAAATAAATAATGACGACCAATTAAAAAGTTGCTTAGAATTATACATTCTATAACATATAAAAAGTTAGCTCAAAGGTGAACCACCCCTTTAATACACACGTCAATCATTTGTGACTGCTTACAAGTGCTATACCTTTTACCTGAGTGATCCCTCCCTGCTGCACTTATACATTAATATCCTGTAAACAGCATGAGAGTGCACATTGTAAATGATTGTGCTGCTCTTGGTGACTTACCAATACACTGGTGACATATGATGGACTGATTGCATTGACCTTAGTCTCTAACTGAAGAACAGCTGGGTTTAACGGATAAACATCCCTCCACGTGTAATAATGTCGGCAGTGATATAAATCGCAAAATGCTCCTTTTCCTTGTGAGGAGTCCCATATGCATATGCAGCAATGGCTTATTTATAAAGAAAAGGGTCTTGTTTGGTGGAAAAAAAAAGATTAAGTATAAACAACTGTGAAACATTTATTTGCTTCTTGTCATTTCAGACATTCCATGTTGAGATTTCCTAAAAAAAAATGATCTTTACTTGTGTGTCTTCAAGAGCCCATTAATGGCAAGTAGAGCAGCTGTGGCACTCTCTAGGCATCAGATGTCCATAGGCTAGCATTTTAACATACGGTGCAGGAATTTTATGGGTATGACTCATATTTCCTGTAGGTGATATCATATTATATACATATACATTACCTGTTATTTTATGTAGTAAAGGACGTCATCATCACTTTGACATTAGAAATGCTCTTGTCTTACGTAAAACCTGCCCAGGAAAATATTATAGTAATTGCAGTGTACCTTTAACTAAAGCTGGCCATAGATGCAAAGATCCGATCGTACGAATCATCGTACGATCGCACTTTCCCATCTCCCGACCCGCCACTAACCATTCAGATCAAAGTCTTACCAGTCAGATTAGTTAAAGAACAGATCAGTCGACGTTCTGCCCCTGACAGCAATCGTACGATATCTATGTCCAACCAAAGCTAGTGACAGTCTCCCACTGAAAATCGTACGATCGGCAATACACGCAGAGATATTATTGGCAGCCGACAACAATTTTCTAACCTGTCCGATCGACCAAACGACCGATCTCCGCCAGACGAAAAAATGTCGGGACTCTCCACACACGTTCTGAAAATCGTACGAATCCTCGATTCGTACGATCAGATCTTAGAGGCAAATTCACTAACAATCGTAGTTTCGCCAGGCGCAAATTCGCTGCGCTGCACTTCGCCGCACTTCGCCAGGCGTAGTTTCGCCAGTGCTCCGCAAATTCACTAAAATCTGAAGTTGCGCACAGGGGTAGCGTAAGATTGCGAAGTTGCGCTAGCGTTGATTCACTAAGTAAAGCGAAGTTACGCTAGCGAAGGCTAATTTGCATATGGCGCCAAATTCAAATTTCAATGGAGGAATACGTATCAGCACTACAAATGCCTAGAAAACCTTCAATATTTGCAAAATTCGGAGTGCTCGACCCTTCAAGAGAACCCTATGCAGGGTATTAGGTGCTTACTCTGGTTGACCCTTTCCTGCCCACAGGGTCCAGCATACAATGTAGAAAGTAATCCAGCAGCTAGAAAACCTTCAAATCAGCAAATAAAATTTTTATTTTGCCCTACACATGTGCCCACTGTCTAGGTAAGTTGCCATTAGTCAGGAAATGTAGGGGGGAAGGAGGGGAGCCCCAAAAAATTTTTCGATCTTTTTCAGCCTATCACCCATAATGTAGAAAACACGCCAGCGTGTTTTGGGACTTAGAAAAAATTTTGACTTTTTTTGAAACAATCCCTATCTACTCTATTGCGCTTCGCCAGGTCTGAGGTGGCGAAGGAAGTCTAGCGTAAAAGGTAGCGTTCAGTACACTGCGCGCGTTAGTGAATTTGCGTAGTTACGTTGCTAGCGAAACTTCGCCAGGCGTAAGGGTGCGAAGTAACACTAGCGAATCTACGCCAGCGTTCGTTAGTGAATTTGCACAGCAACGAAAATGCCAACCGCTAGCGAATTAACGCTAGCGTTCGGCGCTTAGTGAATTTGCCCCTTTGCGTCTATGGCCAGCTTAAGGATACCCCTCATTTAGTTACAGTTACTTCTTTGGAATGTAAATGGAATTGATGCTACTTTCTGACCAATCAACGCTATTGCCTAAAAGTTGTAACGGGCAGGGACTCTAATAAATCCCCTGGACACCAACTGCTATTACATTCATCCATTTGTTTTAGACTGGTCTGGCAAGAAAATGGCTATTGTGAAGGCATTGTAAAATGCAGTTAGAGAGGATGCGCACATTGACGTCAAACTGCACTTATCCTTTATGACCCTTTGTTTCATGTGTCTTTACAATAGGTCCCTTATATCACTAGATCCCTGAATAACACTCTATATATTAGTAACCTGTCGCTATAGCGTGCTCATTTGGCCTTGGCTATAGACATGATTGTGACATGGCTGTGCTGAATTATCTCATTGTCAGTGTTGCTCTATAGCGAAAGTCATTGCTTAGCTCATTGCAGGCTAAAAGCATGGTGAGCTCATTGCTGGAAGCAAACAGCCTATGATAATTCAGCTGCATCTGACTACTGGGCAGTGGGAATAAATGTATTGGCTGGCATTGCCTACTCATGTATCATAATGCTCAGCTATCACTTTTTCTTAATGTGTGCTGGCATGGAAATTTGCCATACTTGACTATAGTTTTGCATACGTATATGGCATTATATAGTAAAAATGCATTTTGTGTTTGTTATTTTGAACTCTTATACTAAGAAAAAAATTATTTTCCTAAATCTCACATTTATACATTCATACTGGCACTCTGACGGCCAGTGCATTATATGATGTGCTGAAAGTGTTAAGGACCACTTGAAGAACTCAGCGTTTAATAGATCTTTTCCGATTTATCATATTTCTTTGCCTGAAGGGTTCTTTTAAATTGCAGATGTTAGCAGGAAAAAGTAAAGGTGAAGTTACCGTGGTTTTTTTTAAAAATTTACTACAATGCCAGCATGATTGAGGCTGCACTCTAAGTAGCATCCGCTGCAATTGTCCCTGATGTGTCAAAATGGATGCCATTGTGCTAGCAATTTGATGCAAATAGGTTCACCCAGCATTTTCAGAGAGGTGGTGGTGTAGTTCTTGAGCTCACATTTAAAGAAGTAATTAAATCCCCTACCCTTTTATCTGCCCATTAGTAAACCTCGATTTTTTCTTGTCAAATTTTTAGTAGAGATTTTTTATACCCCAATTTGAAAATTCGCCATCTCAAACGTGTCGAGGTCATGTAGAAGTCAATGGCAGAAGTTGTTTCTTGAGCTGCTCTGGATAATCCAAAAAAGGTGGGGTATATGTCTGATAATCAAAAAATTTTGAGTTTTCCCAGCGAAAAATTCTATAAAATCGAGTTTTCCCAGCATCCATGGTACAGTACGAATTAGGTTCGATTTTGCCGCAACGTTTTGATGCTCTGATTTTTTCAAGACAAATTATTGATAAGTGAGTTTAATTCATGGAAGTTAATTTGGTCAGCTCTGTTTACATAAAAAATGAGATTAATATGAGTTTTAGTGAATAAGCCCCTTAATGTCTATCAGAATGCTTTAGATCAGGCGTCTTTAGAATGTGACTTTCCAACTGTTGTTTAACTACTAAAGAGGTTCCATAACTGGGGAGTTACAAGATATAATAACTGGGAGACCATTAAGGGTACAACTGGTTATTAACTACTAATGTTCTTTCATTAATTTCCCATGTATCTGTAACATTGTTATAAGATAAAGAAGGCTGCAAAAGGGGTTGAATATCAAGGAGAAACCTGAGCCCAAAAAAGACTAAACATCTCTTAATGACAGTATAAGCCTCAGCATTTTATTAACTCCTCAGCCACAGCTGTTTAAGACTCAAATGCTCAACAAATTTGCAACAAATGACCATGGGTCAATGGTATTGCCAAGTGCCGTGAGTACTTTGTTCAGATAATACTGCATTTCTGCCAAACAGTCATAGTCAGTAGTCAGATATCCTTTGCTTTTTACATGACCCACTTTAACATGGCTTCCTTGTTTTTCTCTTAGCTCTACCCTATCATTTTATAATCATTTCACTTCCGAGATTCAAAGCATTCAAAATGTGTTTGCTCAGAGCCGCGGTGAAAAAAACCATAGGTTTGCTGTCCTGTCACATAGCAGGCTGTCGGTGAAGGTCACTAATCTTCGTGTGAGGTTGCCCTCCTTGTTTTTCCACTTGGCTTTCATTTCCTCCGTCCTAGCGGGAGAGACAAAATCCTCGCTATAATCTTAACTGCCCTTAGGAGGTGACTGTGAAACAAAAGTTTACCACGTGATAATAAAACAGTGCAGACTTCACTTTCAAGTTTAACGAGGGTCTGATCTTTCCAAGACCGGTGTGTGTGTGTGTTTCCTTTAACCTTCGCGCCCATCCGCGCGACCAGGTGTTTTGCTACATTAAGTAGAAACACCACCAAGTAATCTGGTTGCACAGCTGGTTGATCCACAGACAGCAGGAGAAGTACAGCTAAAAATGTTAGAAAAGCTTGTTAGAAAAACTGGCTGAGTGTTAAATACTCTCTAGGAAATAAACCATCAAAATTCCAATACTGGGACAAAAAAAAAAATCTCACTCTGCAATATTGGAAGCTGTAAAGTCCATACTAGACCCCGGTTGTAGATCAAAGCAAATAAGTTGAATGCTTTGCATGTGACTACAGGGAAGGTACATCTGTCGGCATTCCTCAGAGCCATTAATGTATAGAAGAATCTGAAAACAGCATGCATGGAATGAGTTATTTTATTTGGTTGGGAATGAAGTAATATTTTTTTTTA
Source organism: Xenopus laevis (assembly GCF_017654675.1). NCBI lineage: Eukaryota > Metazoa > Chordata > Amphibia > Anura > Pipidae > Xenopus > Xenopus laevis. The sequence continues at coordinate 90,153,812 of NC_054385.1, forward strand.
TATCTGGTTTAAAATTCAAGCCTTATTAATTTTTAGCCTCTGGTATCCTTCGGGTAGTTACACCCCCACCCACTTGATAAGCTAAATAGGTGATAGGTCCTACTGGATATTGAGTAAAATTACCCTTTCTTATTTTGCCTTTTTTTAAGGCTTATTATCTCTCCCACTCTCATACTTAATTGGCTGACTGTGCCTGCCCTGTCTTTTCTTTGTGGAAGGGTAATGTCTCATGGGCGAATTTGTTTTCAGTAGCTGAACCATGGTGACAGTGTGCAAAAAGAAATTCAATGTTTTCGAGGCAATTAATGACTTAATTTTATTCGTTTGACAGCAAAAATCACAACATCAAAAGGGCACTTCTGACTTTTCATAGAAGTATTATTTTATACAATAAAAATAATACAATATCTTCAGCTGTTATAAATAGTGATGGGCGAATTTATTCGCCAGGCGCGAATTCGCGGCGAATTTGCGCGATTCGCGCCGAGCGAATAAATTTGCGAAACGCCCGCGAAAATTCGCGGTAAAAATTCACCCATCACTAAAACGGGCGCCGGCGTCGAAAACGGGCGCCGTTTCGCGAATTCGCCCATCACTAGTTATAAAGCAAACATCTCATTGGTTGTTAAGGATTTCTACATACTGATTATAACAGATGACATCACTAAGCACTGTTTATAATTATATAACATACAAGCTATTCATGACTCTTGTGTATTATAATATATAACTTTTGTTTTTTTATGTGGGAGGGCTAAGCCTCTCTAAATCTTGATTTACAAAGCCCTTGGATGTACAAAGGAGTACTTTATACTTTAGTCCTGGTTTCCATTTAGCATTAATAAGGGTTAAATGTAAGACCAGATGGCAAGAAGGTGTCAGAAAGAAAGTGGGAAATTTTAAAAGGCTTTTGATCCCAGCCAGGATGTCGAATATGACAAGTTACAGCTTTTACATAGTACAATTTTAAATATATTAAGCAGCTAAAATGGATCACATGTATGGAAGGGATCATACAGTATAGACGCGATGTCATGCCATGTAAGCTTGGGTCAGAAAATATGTATGTTTTGAACATAGTTTAAAGTTTTTAAGGTTAATTATTCTCTTTTTTTTTTCAGAACCCACAATTTTCAGCTTTAATTTTTGACAAGCTTCAAGTGCCTGACTATTTGCAAAAAAGCAGGAATGAAGGAGAGAGCAGATGTGATATCTGCGCCACTCACCTGAATCAGTTAAAGCAGGAGGCAGTGCAAATGATTCAAGCTCTTAATCAAGGTGGCTGCTCGGAAATACTTGATCGCCCTCCAACCTCTGTGCCTGTGGGTAGCATTATTCCCAGGCTGTCCCATCAAAACATGATCACAGTTTCACCCCAGAAAGAGCTGCTGATGATTGCGGGGCAGGTGGGGAGACCTTCTGTAAAATCAACCAACCCTTTCCATGGTACAGAGAGGAAGAAAGGACTTGGATGGCCGCAAGGCGGTAGCAGCTTGCCAAATTCCAGTGTCCAAGTAACAGTGGCTCCCAGCAGCCTCGGTGGAGCCTTAAGTTCAGTAACTATTCAGGCGCAGCAATACCTGGAGGGTATGTGGAGCATTTCCAGAGTGAATAGCTTTCTACCATCAGCCTGCCTAGTAAGTATTGGTAATAATAATATCATCTACTGTATATGGTGCTTGCCTCTACATTGATATAACATTATTATAGTTACCTGTATTTATGGTTTTATTTATTATGCCTGTAAATTCTGCTGTGCTTTATAACTTTAATACAGTAACAGCTTAAGAAATGCACAGCTGCACAAACATTGACAGTGAAGAAGATTACAGCCAAACTATAAACATTTACATTGCAGTTAATAATGCCACAGATCACTAGTGCTCTGTATCTGACAATTAGAGCTGGGGAATATACATGATTATGGGGCTCATGAGGCGACTTCGGAAAACGAATCGATCCGAGTGCCATCCTGCCGGCTATTTACATTTTAGCCGACGGGAAGGCAGGGGAGGCAGTTCGGGAGATTAGTCACCCTGAGGAAGAGGAGATTTGTTGCCGGGCGATTAATCTTCCCGAATCGGCCTGTGTGCCCTGACCCTAAGGCATCTTATGGGTGGTGGAAAGGAACCCAGAACCAAGAACTGGATGCAAGGAGACTAAAACAAAGCTCCACAAGGTCCTAGACATCATGCCAATGTCAGTGCATCATAAAGGGAAATGATAACAAGTAGTGATGGGTGAATTTGGGGCGAAATTTGTGAAACGGCGAAAAATTTGCGAAACTGCGCTGGCCTCTCGTTTTTGACGCCGGCGTCCATTTTTTGGATGCCGGCACACACTCGCGCGAATTCGTGCCTGGTGAATAAATTCGTCCATCACTAATAACAAGCAAACTTTGGGCAAACAGTTGTAGGCTTCACTATATCAATATAGAATGCTCTCTTGGAAGTCTGTCTAGGAGACAAGTAAAACTGTATACATAACAGTGTAACTGAAACAAGCTTAAAGGCTGAAAATGGCAAGGTGGTAGCAATTAAAAACTGGGTATACATTCTGAGGCTTGGTAGTACAGGCATGGGATGTGTTATCCGGAAACCAATTATCCTGAAAGCTCCAATTTATGGAAAGGCTGTCTCCCATAGACTCCATTTTATTCAAATAATCCAATTTTTAAAAAATGATTTCCTTTTTCTCTGTAATAATAAAACAGTACCTTGTACTTGATCCCAACTAAGATATAATTAATCCTTATTGGAGGCAAAACCAGCCTGTTGTGTTCATTTATTGTTTACATGATTTTCTAGTAGACTTAAGGTATAAAGATCCAAATTATGGAAAGATCTATTATCCAGAAAACCCCAGGTCCCGAGCATTCTGAATAACAGGCCCCATACTTGTACCAGGAAAGGCAGAATCAATAGGAAAGGAAAATAATCTATTGCTGGGCACCTGCTGTTGATAGTTGATAGTCTCCCCCATTACTAATCTTAAAAGCAGCAAAATCAGCCTATGAGAGCTGAATTCCACCATTAGCAAATAACTTAGGCTACATAATATATGTCAAGTAGTTGCTGGAAAATGGGAGATTAACCCAAAAACTGGCAGTTGTCTGAATATTTGCATAAGGAATGTTGGTTGTACGTGACCTATTCTGAGGGACACAATGGAACAAGGTTAGGATTCTGGGAAAATCTAGATATGACAGCAAGGGCTCATACATACAGGCATCTGAGACTCAGGTTTGAGTGCAACTGAACACAAGAGCCTGATTGTATAATTGCAGTATATGCATTCATTCGAATAGACACATATTCCAACACCAGCATGTATGAGACCTTAAAGGTGATCTGGATTGTGACATTGTGAAGAGATGAAGGATGAGTCACATGACATACAATTACATGTTTATTGCATTTTGTAATAAAAAAAGCATGTAGCACTGTTGAATTATTAATAGCTAGGGGTTTTATAAAATATTTTATATCCAGTGCTGAAATGAGAGTATTGACTTCACCTTTGTGAAATCGCATTCAGCAGAGAAATCTCATCAGACCGACCTTTGGTTTCACTGGTTCTCATCATAGTATTTGGAGCAGATGCTTTGTTCAGAATCCCTTTTTTTTGGTCATGTTTTGGTCCTTAACATCTGCCGTTGTGTAGGAATCCTAATGAAGCAATGAATATTTAAATAGAGCTGAAATAGAAAATGTCAGAGGTTGTACATCTTAATTGGATGACCGGGGGTAGTGTGTATTATTGAAAACAGAAAATTGCTTTAATTCAGCTATGGCAAGGAATTAAAAATCTAAAATGCCAGTCCTTTTCAATAGATATTTTGCTTACACTTACCCTTTCTGTCACTAGCATATTCATTAAATTTTGCATTTTTTTATATAGGATTTACAGTGAATATGTAGCAAATGCTTGGAAACCATTTGGGATTACTGCAGATTGTAAGAAACTATTATCATAGTTCTTAAAATATAGAAACATTAATGTATTCTTTATAAATGGAAACACAAAGTCCAGGTTGTCTATAATGGAACATAATGGCTTGGCTACTGCTGAATGCATACATCTTATGCACCGTGTATTGCAAAAAGACAGCTAATGCAAGCATTACAGCCCATAAAAATCCATCACAGTAGAATAATAGTACCGTTTTGGGCATTAGTTTGCACTAGTGTTCTAGGCTAAACCAGTTCTGATGGTATGATTGATGATTGAATTTACAGGCATTCTGATCAGATCTATAGAGCTACTAACTGTCTAGTTTCCAACCACATCTCCTTTATTTGACTGGCAGCTACCCTGAGTGAATAGCCCAGCAGAAAGCTCCATGTGCTATACAGTGTCTGGCTGACCTATAGACATACAGGAAAAAATAGAGGCCAAATCAGTGAATGCATGGCTAAATACATCAAACTAATCATTAGTGGAAGAATAGTTTACATCCATCTAAATATTTCATCTTTGGGCTGAATTACATGTATGGGATCCATTATCCCGAAATCCATTATCCAGAAATATCTGAATTATGGGAAGCCCATCTCCCATAGACTCAATTTTAATTATGTTTTTTTTAATTTATGTTTTAATATATTTTTAGTTGACTTATGGACCTTATCTGGGAAAACCCCAGGTCCCGAGCATTCTGGATAACAATTCCCATACCTGTACAAAGAAAAGAGGCAGGAAAATGGTCAAATACCAATTCCAAGGTTGGCACAGGACCTCACATACTAGGTCCTTGGGTGACTGATCTTTTAGTTCTGATCAGATATTGCCTGATGAGAATGCACCCTATTTCTCATTCCAATAATTAATGGAAAGTGCACCAAATACAGGGCATTGAACTATAGATTTTGAAAAAATTTGGAGCTGATTTACAAAAATAGGTGCTATGCAGCACAAGTGCAGTTGCTCATAAATTCTAATTAGGTCTTTACTTTTATTTTGTGACTTGTAGTTGACTCTTTCAAGCCAATGGCTGATTGGTTGCTGCCTGTAATTCAGTGGCGTAACTGTAGTGGAAGCAGACTCCGCAGTCGCAGGGGGGCCCGGACTGTGGGGTCTGCTTCCTCTTTAGCTAATAAAAAACCCTCCTCCCCAGCCACTCTCTTACCTGCACGAGGAAGGGGGAAGCAAGTCGGGTGGTAGTGGGCGGGGTCAGGGTGAGGTGTGGGCGGGGTGGATGCTGGACATGGGCAGTGCGGAGGACGGAAGTGGGCGGGAGGAAGGGCATTGGAGTGCGCCAGGCACCTCTGAAGATTTTTTTGCAGGGGGGCCAGCTCACTCTTGTTATGCTACTGCTGTAATTGCACATATGCAGTGGGGGTAGTGTAATAATTGGAAATAGTAACATGTCTAGTAACCCATAGCAACCAATTGGCAGGTTCCATTTATTGATGTGGGCAAACATAAAACTATATGTAACCATATATTACGTTACCCTGTATATATTTGAATATCCGCCCCTACATTTTTAATGTGGCTTTGCCATGGTTTCTCCCATGCCTCAGAGATGCTTCATTCTCTATGTAAATACTGGTAAAGCCAAGCAAGCATAGACCATCTTCATGATAATGTGGGTGCAGCTTGGTTGGAATCTTTTCATTTTACAATATTTAACTTTTTAGCATTATGGTAGCTTCCACTACGTATACACAATGTTGGACAACTCCACGCTTCCCCCCCTGCACCAGATGTAACCCCTCTCTGCTCGTCTCCCTCTCCCCTCCCCTGCCAGCACCTTCCTGCTTTTCTTCTATCAATGGGGGTGGGGAGAGGTTAGGGAGCACATAGTTTCAGGTGGGGAGAGTGGGCCCACCAGGTACCGTGCCGGCCCAGTCCTTGCATATACAAACAAAAACCCACTTAGACAAGTCTCTCTGAGGAGAATAAGCCATTCAGTTCGTATTTATTGTAGTACATGGAAAAATAAATAGGTTCTAAACCCTGGTTATAAGTGAGGCATGTTCCCTCTTTAAAAACTTATTTTGCTTGAGAAAATAGATTTATTATAGGAAGCATTGTTTACAGAGCGGCGGCTGAATTGTTGTGACAAAGATTTGCGGTATATTTTACTAACTAGCATTTGCAGCAGCAACAATCAGCCTTTATTTATGTCTCCTCTCTGTTTATGCAGATCATTGATTTCATCTCAGTGTGTGTGTGTCTTATAATGGATTTATAATTAGTGCATAGCCACCATAATCAATTGCAAGATTATTAGGCATGTAAATAAACCCGCAGCTTTGAGGTGATGTAATTTCCCATTGTTACTGAGAATCGATAGCTGAAGCGGGCAGAATTGCTCCTGACAGATTCTGGAAGGTGGATCATTTGGGTTTTGTGAAGACTTCATCGATTGTGCAAACATATATTGCTATGAATTGGAGGCTGTATTGATATTTGTGCCTTTTTGTGTTTTGCCTGTACAGTGCAGGTATGAATGATCGCACAGAATTGCCTTATCAATTGTGGGCACAATCACCTACACAATTAAGGAAGCATGGTTTATCTTTGCCATATGATGACAAAAATATTTTTTTAAGGAAAGGTAATATTGGGGTGGGGAGAAATCATTCATGCCATGGGGTCATTCAGTTTAACTCTAGATTCTCCATCAGCTCATAAATAATTGCATTATCAAATGATGGAAAGATGATAAATAACTAAGGGATTCCTTTGATTTATCTCAGTAAATTTAAAGGGATACTGTCATGGGAAAAACATTTTTTTCAAAATGAATCAGTTAATAGTGCTGCTCCAGCAGAATTCTGCACTGAAATACATTTCTCAAAAGAGCAAACAGATTTTTTTTATATTCAATTTTGAAATCTGACATGGGGCTAGACATATTGTCAATTTACCAGCTGCCCCAAGTCATGTGACTTGGGCTCTGATAAACTTCAATCACTCTTTACTGCTGTACTGCAAGTTGGAGTGATATCACCCTCTCCCTCCCCCCCCCCCAGCAGCCAAACAAAAGAACAATGGGAAGGTAACCAGATAACAGCTCCCTAACACAAGATAACAGCTGCCTGGTAGATCTGAGAACAACACTCAGTAGTAAAAACCCATGTCCCACTAAGACACATTCAGTTACATTGAGAAGGAAAAACAGCAGCCTGCCAGAAAGCATTTCTCTCCTAATGTGCAGGCACAAGTCACATGACCAGGGGCAGCTGGGAAATTGACAAAATGTCTAGCCCCATGTCAGATTTCAAAATTGAATATAAAAAAATCTGTTTGCTCTTTTGAGAAATGGATTTCAGTGCAGAATTCTGCTGGAGTAGCACTATTAACTGATGCGTTTTGAAAAAAACATGTTTTCCGATGACAGGATCCCTTTAAAATACTATAATGCACCAGATGCATCAGAAGTAAATTACTGTGATTTCAGACACAGAGAATAGAGGAGTTTATATTATTATATAGCCAAGCAATGGACCACCCCACAATTCTCTACATATAAGATTTAGTTTCCCTTTATAAAGGCAGCTTTCCCACCTCTCAGAAAATGGAACGATGCCCATTATAGTTAGCAAACAACTAATTAATATATTTCAGACTTAAGAATACTTTAATATTAATTACCTACTCACTGGAGATCATTTACATACACATCTAATCTAGTGCAGTGCCCACAGCAGCCAATGAGCAATTAGCTTTGATCTGTCCAACACAGGTAGAATAAAGAAAGCAAATCTCTGATTGCTGTGGGTTATTGGCACTTGGACAGATTTTCTATATACAAACATTATTGCACTCTATTCTGGTGCCAGCCTTAAAGCTGATGCTCCAAGACAGTTTACACTGCCTAGCTCCTAGCAGATGTCATTTTCCTGTATTTTCCTCTGATTTCTTTTTCTATTTCACAGTAACTATGGCTGCACCTGAAATAATTACATCCAATCCATTAGCAAAGATTAAAAGCCAGGAGTTCTCTTTATTTTTGCTTCAGAATAATTTCCTTTTCCTTGAGAGCAAGCTGCAGTTGAACATAATAGCACATAAATAATTTATGACTAGACTCTAAAATTTAAATCAGTAGTGCGGGATGGCAGCGATGCAAACTGTTATTTTAAGCAATCCCGTCAGATAGTAGAAATCACTTTTATGGAGACACATAGATAAAGAATAAAAGGTAAAAAAATCAATTATCCAGATTGCTGCTTCATTTTGCATTCTCCTAGTCACCCATTAGCTATAGCTCCCATTAAGCATCCAAATCAGATCTCTATGTCCCAACCTTGTGGTTTCAAAGATGACGGGTAATGCTGCCCTGTAGGTTATCTGGCACAGAAGGTTTTATTGTAATGCCTGTTCTAAAATCAAGAACAAATGATACCTTTGGTAATACCTTCTGAATTTAAGAAATATTGTGAATGTTCTGTTAATTAGAGCTTTTCTGTTAGTCGCAAGAGGGTGAATAGCATTACACTTGCTGTACTGTATGAGAAAGCAACCTCAATGAAAAGTAGGCATGGATGGGACATGTGGGATGGTAAGAGACATTGGGGGTCAGATACCAGGTCAATGAGGATGGCGTCACTAAGCACATGACACTCTAAGGGGGTTATTTACTAAGCTCCGAATACGCGAAATTCCCCGACATCCGAAAAATTCGTTATTGTTTTTATAAAATCGGACTATTAAAAAAATCACAAATTTTTCGGAATTTATTAAACCCCGAGGGCTAAAAAGCCCGAATATAAAAACACGGCATCTCAAACCTGTCGAGGTTGCATAAAAGTCAAAGGGAACAGTCCCATTGATTTTTGGTTGTATCGGGGGTTTCAGGCAATTTCATGATGTTTTCGGAGCTTTCGGATGAAAACTCCGAAAAATTCTGAGTTTTCGGGGAAAATTCACTAAAAAATCGTGAAAATCGGATCTTTTCCCGCATAGCAAATTTTCGGGAAAATGTAATTATAAATAACCGTTAAAAACCCGAGCGGGTTTGATCGGAGTTTGTAGCAGCCGATATTGAGATAAATTCAGACCTTGATAAATAACCCCCATAGTATGCTGCAATGAAGTCATATAAATAGATATCAATAGCAAATGCCATCTATGAAATATATATCATATAGTCATGTAGAGCATACCTAGAGACATAATATAGATGTGTTGCTTGTGCCTATATAGCACATATGTATGACACAATGGCAGCTTTCTATGTCCTTGTCTCATTTTCAAAATGTTATTACGGTTTTTATCATTTAAATCAGCAATTCAAATACACAATACATATAAGTGTAGATTCAAATCCAAACAGACAAAGTCATGGTGAATGACATTGAACTAAAAAAACATATAATAAATTATAATAAAAAAACAAATAAAAACATGGTTAATTTTAAATATGAATTTCTGAACCCTTGTCTTAGCTTTTCCCCAGAGCTGTAGATGTGGAGGTCTTGTTAGGCACATCAACTTTTACAAGGGGGCAAAAAAATGGCCAAGAGGCCCAAGACTAAAGGCTTATTGATGGGGTAGTAGAGTATTCGTTGTTTATACATGACTGCTGTACATCCTGCATCGTTTGTACAGCACCGATATATGAGGAACAGAAATGCCTGGATAAAAATGATTTATGACTTATAGTTGTCTTTTAACCTTATATGCTTAATTATCCTAATTAGACTGCACGCTTGTCATGGCTGTACTAATTATACCCAGATCCACTCTGACTAATTAATAACAATATCTTAGTTTTGTGGAATCACACATGGCTGTTTGTATGAAGGGAGGAGATGGGAGGCAACAGAAGGGAAGGGTTGAGGCTAATTCAAAGAAAAGAAAAACAGTGTTTATATATATAACATTCAAAGATGTGCTGTTGAACATTGTTTCAAGGCCATTTTTCACACTGTATAAAAGGGAAAGCCACATACTGGTAAATCAGCACTGAAAAGAAGCCATCAAATAACCCACAGCCTTTCTTTGAGCTGTTTGCGGACTGTCACTTAAGATTTAGACTCATTTTGTCTTTGATTAGTTAACTCTGCATTTTTTCTCAGCACACAATGACACAGCCATAATATTTCAGGGATTTAGTTCTTCAAATCCCCACACTGTTGTGTACACAAGCAAAACCCATGTTGTTATTCTATTAGTTATGATTAATTCTGTACACATGAGAAAAATGGCGACAATGTTTTAGGACAATAGGGTAGTGAATACTATATCTAATTGATTGTATTTAGAAAGTTTCTTATTTAAGTATGATGAAGCTTATAATAAATTTTCATTTTCGCGATCGTTTATTGGAGCATTTTTAGACAAGTGCAACCAATCAGACATGTTTACTTTGCTAGATCTATCAAAATGAATTACTGCACCATGGTTCCACCATGTATATAAATGTTCTCCTGTTTGTAAGCTCCTGGAACTGGTGGTCCACTTGTGCTTAAACTCATTGAGCAACATGGGGAATGCCTAGCAGACCACCATACCCTCATTTGTTAGAAAACTGCAGAAGGAAATACTTTGTCATTACTTGGATTTAGGCTACCTAAAACATTTAGGTGCATTTACAAAATGTTACTATTTCTAATTTCCTTTTAAAGGGTAATGGATGAGGTGGAGACAAGTATTCCTTTAAATACTGATTCCAATCACTGCACCTTCCTCCACCAGGATAAAGTGGATGTGTATCCGAACCCACTTAGGCAGCCACAACAGATGTGACACAGGAGTGCAAACAAAAAGGAAACACATGACACTTTCTCCCTGTTATGGGGCCCAAACAGATCCTTTGTAAAAGTGGAGTTGCCTAACTGGATAGATCTCTCCGTGGTGCACTTCACTGCTCCTTTGTACTCCATGATAAACATTTTTTTTCAGCAGGTTTTGAGAATCATTTGTTTCTCAGCACAATGAGTGTGAGCAGGGAGAAACCTACATGGTAACCCAAAACCAATGCAAGGATTAAATATTAATGGAAACTCGTGCCTCTACACCAAGTGCAGATCCTTCTCATAGTTCTTCTTTCATAAGCCATGCATTTTCATGATTTTCCAACAAATATTTGTTCACAGCTATTTGTCATATGCTTAACTTGCATATACTGTATGTAAATTGGGAGAAAAAATATAAAAATCCATATAACTTTAGGTACCCATACTTGGATGATCATGGAAGAGTCAGGTATTGCTGACTGAGCTGCATTGTCCAATTAGAACTGGCATCAGAAGAAACTGTCTACTTATGGCTAAAAAAGGTGCTTTTTGGTGGTCAGTAGCTAGTGGTTAGAGAGGTCTCACCCTCCTCATATAATCGGATTACTGGTGGGCTCAGTGATGAGAGCACAAACTGCATGTCTCCAATTCCACTTGGACAATTTAACAACCAAATAGTAAATAAATAAATAATAAAAATAGTTAGGAAAAGTAAGTATTAAGGCAGTAAAGGAATCCTTGCAACCTCCAGATGTATGTATGTAGATTTTTTTTATATATATAGTGCTTCTTGTATATGGCTGGACTAATCTCCCAAAATTCCTTAACAGGCTTGCATGGCATGGTGGAACTGTAGTTCACAACAGCAGGAGTGGCGCAGCTTGGTGGTCCATGATAGAAAAGATTATTGGGACACACTATTAACTGCAGTTATTTCGCATTACATGCTGCATAAGTAACATTATTTCCAGTCCATAATGGCAAAATCAGCTGAATTTCCATGCATTTACTACAGTTAGAAGGTGTGTTCCCCCTGAGCAGAAAATAGGCTGTGCATATGATATTTTGATAAGGGATTATCCCTGACAGTTCTAAGTGAACCAGATTAAGAGCTCTACAAACCATAAAATATCACTGATTATTATTTTCTATTTAGTTCATGGTTGTCAATCTGTATAACTGTGTGATACCCATAACAAATGGTGCCCAACTTGTTTTTGTTTCTGGCTGAAGCACTTCCTAATACAGCAAATCTATCGTGCTTCAGTATGTCCTTTATTGTACTTACTGAGCCTTCACCGGGGCCTGCAGCAAGAAGCACACAGACAGATGGCTTGCACTGGTTTCATTTTGTTTGTATTTTATTTTAGCCTGATGCCCCATCCATGGACGGAGGAAGGGAAACCCAGAATGCTGAAATACCTTCAGGACCCAACAGCAATGAGCAGTCTGCAATGGGAAGCAGCCAGAGTTTATTTGAACCCCCTGATGTGTCTTCTGGGACGTCTGCCGCAGCCTCTTTCTTTATCAGGTAAATCAAGATGAAATACTTTAAATAATGGGCTACACTGGGAAAACTCTTCTTATGGTAATGTCATCAAATAGTCTACATGATGTGGAAAATTGATCCAAATGGGAAAATTATCTCCAGTACTGGATATTTAATGACATCTCTAGTATGGCAACTGTGTGACCATGTCTCTGTCTCATATATTCTAATTAGTGAACTGACTTCACTACCTAAACTAGATGTTCTCTTACTCTCCTAGATTATAGGAGTTGTTACTAGAGGTCCTTAGTTAAATATGCAGCATCCACTAGGATGAAAGAGTTAGGATTTAGTCAGGTTAAGGGATCCAGTGCATGAGTTGTTGAACCCACTGAGGCTCAGTTACACTGGACCCCTGCTACAGTAACCTGTACCAGCCAATAAGAGATTTGTTTTCAGTAGTCAACCACAGTAGACATATAAATCAGTGTATTGATTGGCTGCCATGGGATACTGCCCTGGAGCAAATGTGCCCATTGTAATTGATATTCACGGTGTTTACTCGGATCTATCCCAGAGCAGACTCCAACAGTCTTGCAAATGACTCTTCCACATGTCACGTCTCTTCTATACTGAATTCATCAGCCGGGCCTGCCAGAGATATACATCTAATGCATAGCTAGATTAATATGACAGAACTGTATTAATGCTCTCACTGGCTGTGGATTAAAGCATTTCATTATTTACTAATGAACAGTAATGTTATACATAATCTGCAGGTCACTATCCTATCAACGTCTCCTGATGGCTTAGTGGTAGGCATTTGGCCATTATGTTGGCCATAAAACAGAGTCAATAATTGAGGTTAGTCATACTGCAAACACCTTATCAGCTGCAGGCGTCGAGAAACAGCTTTGAATTACTCAGTGTGCTGATTGTGTTGTGACTGAGCATATGATTAAAGTATCGAGGCAATATGCTACTAATGAAACATTGGGATATATGCAGCAATAGCAGCACAACCTCTAAATGAATAATATGTCTTGTTCAGCACATCATACTCTTCAGTTAGTTCCAATAAATTGTGCCGAATATCTATCACTAGGGAGGCCAAATGTTTCCAGCTGGCACAAGTGCTCTTTTTGTGCAAACCCCCAAAAAAGGGGTTACTGAGCCACATATGTATACACTGTTTATTATTTGAACTTGCCCATCAGCAGTATCATTCCATACTATCAGACAGGTGTACTAGCAATGTCATATTTAAGAACTGAAGATGCCTAAAGCCTTCCATCCACATTTTCTGTGAAATGGCACCAATGGCAATCATAATTCCAGAATGCTTTGTCTGCCATTCATTACAGATGCATTCATTTTGCCTTCCTCATAGCTGCCTCACAGCTATATTTTCATGTTCCATCCACTTGAGTGAAGCACCTGCCCTCCATCTGCAGAGACCTTTTAATGGACAGGCTTCAGTTGTCCTTCAGTATGAAATGTTAAGAATATGCTGCATAGGATTAAATTACATGGAAAGGAGCTTCCATGGGTGTGCTCAGTTTTCGCATATAATTTATTACCAGCCTTCTGAAGAAGCATGTATGGCATGTATCTGACATGAAAGGAGTTTTACACTGAACGTGTCAGATATTTATGGAAACTCCATTTGTCTTGCTTTATAAAATAGAGACTTTTAGCAGGTCAGGTACCGGCGGAATATCCGCAAAGAGGGTACACTACCTGGGTATCTAATTCAGCTGTGGGTCTATCTCTCCCTCCCACCCTTGGCGATTTTGGAAATTCTTTCCTTTACCTGGTTGATCCACCTCCACAGTGACATCACTGAGTAACTCCTTCCGGGTGCGGGTTGGGTAGTGGGTTTGGGTAGGCGGTATAGCAGGATGACGCATGTGGGTTAGGTTGCAGGTGTGCCCAAACGGACCCGTGCAGGGCTCTAACACATAATCAGTTTTTATTAGGCAAAATATTGAACCAATTTCATAATTTGCATATTCAAATTTAAGAAAAAAATGTAATTACAATTTAAAAATAAAATTAAAATGATTTCAAAATAATTGTAGCATATAAAAATTTGTCAGTTAAGTTGTTCAGTACCTTAAAGGATTAGGTCGAATTCTGTAAAATGTTCTGAGATTCTGAACTGAATTCTGGATTTGGTTCATCCCTAATAATTCGAGATATCATTTTGTAATGCACTCCTGATTACCTTTTTGACATTGACACAGATGCCTTTTTGTATACAATGCTAGTGAGGAAGTTAAGTGCTTTACTTCCTATGAAAAGTAATTATTAAAACAATTCCAAAAAAGGAATGTATGTAATCCCCAGACAGGCCATACTCCAGAAAATGAAGATCCCTGTGGACTATAGACCACCAGCTTTACATGTTTCCAGTAACTAGATACACCAATAGGCAGCACTGGAAATAGAGCAGTAATTACAGCCCCAAAGAGGAATATAGATGGTATTCAGGTTTCAGATGGTTTCAAAAGAAAATAAACCCAATTTTTGACATGAGCTTATTCAGCTAGGCTGAAAAGGCACATAAACACTATCTGAATTTCCAAATATACTTATTAATTATTTTTTTTGTACACAGACATAGAAGATTTCACAGAATAAAGGAAACAATGATAGTGTATATTTGTTTGGATGAGTTCCCCACCCCCTGAAGCTCACAGTGTAATGCAACCCCTCCCTGACCTTGTTCCATTGTGATGTGATAGCTTTGCGGATGTAAAGTCCCTCTTCTTTGCATAGTGGGTGCAACACAGATTCCTCTATCCACAAGTCCGATATTATCTCATTGGCTAAACCAGGCTTTGCTAACCTGCTGACTGCCAGGTTTTCCTGATCTCCATTGACAGGTATTGGCAAAATATGCCGTGTACACCTGGGTATTTATGTGCTCTTCAATGCCACTATACCAAATGCCGCAACCAGAATAAAGCTGAAACAAGGTAGATGGCATTTGATCTCTCTGAACAGACATGTTTATTTTTGGGGTAATCTTGCACTCTGCCATCCATGGTTTATCTAAGAAATCCTTCCCTCATTGAGATGTCTCCACTGTTCTTGTAACTGTGTTATCAGCCAAACCCTAGTCTTTAGGGTAGGGACACACTGGGCGATTTGGGGAGATTTAGTCGCCCGGCGACTAATCGCCGCGACTTTCCACGACCAATCTTCCCCAAATGCCTCCCCTCGCTCTGCGCCTGGCTAAAATGAAAAATCGCCTGCGCTAATCACACGCGCCGATTCGTTTTCCGAAGTCGCCCGAAGTTTCCTCGCCGTGTGTGATTAGCGCCGGCGACTTTTCATTTTATCCAGGCGCAGAGTGAGGGGAGGCATTCGGGGAGAAAAGTCGATGCGATTAGTCGCCAGGCGACTAAATCTCCCCAAATCGCCCAGTGTGTCCCTACCCTTAATGAGCTGCAAATGTAACCTCCAATTTTCATTGCTTCTTTAGGGAAAGAAAGGAACTGGTGCCTAATAATCCTTCAGCATATGAGCGGTGAAATCAAGACAGGCTAATTATGTAAATGTTGAGATTCCTGGTTAATCACCAAGTCTCAATAAAAAACAGTGGGTGGAGGGCAAGCCTCTAACACTCTACTGAATTACCGCTGTAACCATAAATGATCACTAATTCCATAGAACAACAACAAGCTCTTTGATTTAGTAGTCAAATGCTTGTGCATGTATATGTATGTTTATTAAAGAAACATTTAACTAATAATGGATTTGAAATGTATCCAATGTAGTTTTGTTCTGCCTTACCACTTTAGTGGTAAATTTGTCTGCAGTATACAAAAGGTACTGTCCACTTGGAGTGAATGGATTACATAACTAGGTGTCTGCGAGTTACACTGCGGCAGCCATAGTGGCAGCTTCTTAGATATTTTCCCCATTCATCCTAAACACAGGAAGATTTTCAAGGAGCGTATTTGTCAGCCCTTCAGAATGTGTTCAGTTGGTTTGATCTGCCAAATGCCATTCTGCTCTGTGGGATGTTAGAGATCAACAGCAGTCCTGGGCTCTAACACCTCAATGAATGATTAATCCTTTCTGCAAAATCTGAAATTCCTGATAATATTTTTCACTGTTATCCTTTATTTATTTATTTAGGGCTGATATTTTCTGCTGTGTTTTACAGGGATTAAATATCACCCACATCAGTCCCTGCCCCAGTGGAGCTTACACTCTGTTATGTATTTGCATAAGCTGTGTTCAATTTTATAAAGTAAATTACTTTTGAAGGATGTTAGAATCATCAGATTCACACACTCTATGGACAATTTCAGGAGCCAGTTAACCTGATAGTGATGTGTGGGTTGACCCGAAACCCACTGTGACCTGTGGGTTGACGACCAATAGGAAGGGTTTGGGTTGAAATTTGGCCAACCATTAAGGGTTAGGGTTGGGTACAGCTCAAACTGGGTACACTCCTCCACTGCACTCGAAGATTCGGTGTCTTTGAACCTCTGAACCAGAGTTGTATACAGAAATAGCATACAGAGTGAGAAGACACAGGGATGGGATGGGTACTGGTCCTACAATGGCAACAATTAGTGGCTTAGTATTGGGTGCGGGTTAAGGCATTGCATGTTAGGGTCGTGTGCAGGTTGAGTTTTTCCTGATCTACACATCACTATTTTCTGATATTTTTTAGGACTGTTACTGCTGAAAGTTATAGTCACTTGGGGAGTCAAAATGTTTTTTAAAATGCTTCACCCTCATAACATTGAATTTTGCTTTATTTGCTTGTCTAGGACATATAACAAGATGTCATACAACTGTCATCCATACCTGTGTAAGTGCCACTGCAGTAGAGTTGGTACTCAGTGTCCCACGTGTATAGCCTCTCTTTAAAACCTCAAAGCTGTTGTGCTTCTAAAAAAAGGGCAAGCCTTCCACTTTGGTAATAGGAGATGATTAGTTCTAATAAAACGTCTTGTTTTCATTTTCTTGGCTGTCACCGGAAAGGAATATACATCTGATTGAACAAAGTGGGCTGTTAAAAAGTTCCCTTTTTTCGCTTGGGAATGCATCAGTGGTTGGGTAAATAAATAATCAGTGGGTGCCATCACCAGCCACAAAATGATTAATGAGAAAGACAGAGAATTCTTGTTTCAGATGATTAATTACCCCCTGCTTTACATACACACATATAAACAAACACAAAAGATTGGGCTAACATAATACATACATTTAGGCAAACTCAGCCATCTCTGTAATTTGTCAGGTTGCTTATTTAAATATTTAGAATCTATGGCATAAAGTATTTTATCTTTGTTTCAATCTTAGTAAGGGTTAAAGAAAGGATTTAAAGCCTAAAGTCATAAAGTTGTAAATAAAAAAATGCATACTTTTGAACTGAAACATTGACCCTGGTTCCTAAAACTTTTTTTTTTTTTACTGACTCTCTAAAGGTTTTTATTGATCCTACAAAGCTTCCATGTACCTTATTTTTAGCTTTGGGAATTAACTATAGCTGGGAAACAGTGGCTCTGTGAGAGCAGAAACGATGAAGATAAAACATATAGATCAGTCTCAAGGGCAGGGATACAGTTATTATCTCAGCCAAGTCAAATCAACTGGACTTGCTGTGTTTTTCTTGAAGACATTTCACCAGTCATCCAAATGGAAACACAGAAACACAGCCAAGTCCTGTTGATTTGACTTATTTCTACAGATATACCATGACGTGGATGAATGAGAATCTTCATAAACGTATTATCTTAGCATTTTCCGATGCCGAGAGGTGTTATTTGTATGGAAATAACAGAACTGGAAAAGGATGTAAATAGCTTACTGATTTCAACTCTGACTGACCTTGATCAGAAGTAAAAAGTCACTGAAATTACACAGAAATTATACGCTGGAGAGAAAGACAAGAAAGTGATGCTTTATAGCAATGACAAAATGTTGTGTATGATATTTGTAACTGGGGTGCAGGGGATGGTTTTTGCTAAGAAAGGTTGCCCAAATAATGCCCTTTCATTATGACTTAAAAAATAATAGTTAAGAAGAGTCTACATATTGCCAGCAGAGGCTTTTTCCACTTTGCTTTATAATGTAAAGATTGATTGATTGATTGATAAATGACCATGGTCCAAAAGCCATGGTCAATAGTGATGGGCGAATTGTGGCGAAAAAATTTAAAACGGGCCAAAAGAATCGGCGCAGCTCCCAATGACTTGTATAGGACCTCAACAACTTTTACCTGGCAAAGTTTTGTATTCAAGGTTTTTGTAGTTTTTACACTTAATAAATCTCGAATTTTTACAGCTTTTTCAAAAAATGAGAAAACCACTAATTTTTAGAGATTCGTGGAAAAAAAAATCAAGATTCGGTTATTAGTAAATTGGCCCCCATATAAAGGACTCCAATTTAATAATGTATAATAATAATGTAATAATTACTATTTTTATGTAGTAATTTTCAAAAGCTTTTTCAGGCATGTAGTTTGCTCAGAATCAAGGTTAAGAAATAAATTGACCTGGCAGTGTATCCAATGCCATGATTCTTTCAATCAGAGCACCATGTTCCGAAACCCAAATGGCCAACCTTGTCCCTTAATTTATCTTAAATTAAGGCCTGATCTGATCTAAAGTAGTTCTAGGAATTTCACCTCCAATGGCATCAGATCAATTCCCTAGCTGCTATTTTGTTTACTGTTATTGTTACTGGGCAGTCTGGAAAAATAATAATGTTGAGGTTAGAGACTGTCTATTGTCACTTTATATTTGAGTGCCTCAGGATATGTTATAAGTTTGTTTTATTTCTAGCGCTGACACTGAGCCGCAAGGAGACGAATCTCAGGGGTGCCATAAAAGACAACTTCCATTAAAGTGGAGAAGAGTTAAATAAAAAGCAGTCAGTAGGTTTTAAAACCAATGGGAAAAGTAATAAAATCCTATTCTGTAGTGCCATTAATTGGAAAGACGGAATCACATAAGTTTATGAACTGTCGCCAGGACATTCATAAATTTTTGCAAACTGTGGCCGACTTGAGATTTTTTTTTTCTAACAGATGGTGCAGGTCGAGAGTGGAATTGGCTGTGAGAGCAAATCTAGAAAGCAATTTTGAAAAGAGGTGATGACAGAGCTCTTTAACCCTATTTCATGTGGGTAACAAGGAATGTATTAAACCCTGTGGCATGTTAGCTTACAACTAAACAAATACTAATTAGTGAAACATTGAGAGCCAGGATCATGGCTATTGTGCACTTGTGTCTATCATGACATTAGGGTTGTAACTACAGGGGAAGCAAAACCTACTGCCACAGATGGCATAGGACACATCAAGTCTGTGGATCCATTGTTTGCCACCAAGGCCCGGGCCTAGGGCAGCAGGATTTTAGGGGGCGGCAAGCTGTCCAACCATACCCACATTGGTTCAGAAACACTGGGGATGCACAGGAGAAATTATAGTTTTTTAAACTTCCCGTGCTCCAATCCCCATTGCTCTGAAAATTTGAGTGAATAAAGAGGAGGGGACGGGGGCGACTAACGACAGGAGGCCTAGGGGCCCCTCTATGTAAATACGGCCCTGAGCATATTGTAGCTAATTTCTGTGAGGACTATTCCAGTTAAAGAAACTCTCAGGTCTCCATTTGCTCTTGAACATTCACCTGTTGGAGGATCTTGGGAACAGTAGTTCACAACATCTCAAGGCTTCTAAAGGTTCCTTTATAGTTAAAAATATAATAACACATTCCTTAATTTTCCTGTTATGTAGAAGGGAATTAATTTGCCACGCTCGCTGAAACAGAAGTGTATTTATTAGGGCACGCAAGCTCAGACACCCCACAAGACTCATAAAACTGAATGGACATCGTTAGCAGTGCTGTAAAGCATTCATTTTCTTCCCATCCACAAAGAATGCTCATTCACATGTACTTTAGTTTTATTGTCTTGGAATTTCCAAAACAGAACTGCCTTTTACTGCCCCTCTGGCATAATTCAAGGATCCTAAATTTTTATGGCGTTAGCCATTAGCACATTATCGCTACAGATATGAGCATATATTCACTGTGAGAAGTAGGGAAAGGAATGTGTATGTCCAGAATCATTCATTTAGATAAATCAAATACTGTGCCACCAATTTGTATTGACTTAAAACTCTTGCATATTTAATACTGCAGATATATGGAAAACATGGCTTTCTTTGTTATATGCAATAGGCTTAAGGGCATGCTATCTATACTCTTCCATTTATTATGAATATGACTCATTTCTTGGCTAGATGGGGTATCTTGGAATTGCATTGCGTGTCTATGCCTAGAAAGAGCTACAACAGTGGAACTGCCCTCCTATGGGGCACAGAGCGTTGGCTGCAGCGCCCGGTTAGGGTGAGATTACGGGAAGTAGAAGGGCAGAAGGGAAGAAAAACACCTTTTTGACATGATAATTCTAGAAGTCCTGCTCGAAGGCTATGGAAACGTTTTTGCCGCAGTTTTTAAAAAAGTTGACCAATGCATATAGGTTTCAACTTAAGGCACTTTTGCTAGCATATTTACACAGCGGTCGGCTTTTTTAAAAACCGCAGCGCAAACCAACTAAGTTATAAGTATGTGTGACCATAGCCTTGGTAGGGTGAGTTTTGGATGAATTTATTTGTCTTATAGATACTCTTACAACTATGGCTGCAACAGCAACAATGCTTTAATATATCTGTAATCTGGTTATGAGCCAAGGGAGGCCTTAAAAAAATACTGGACATAAAACAGGGGTCTGAACCAAAAGAAAGACCACTGAGGTAGGAGGAATAGAAGCCTCATGGATTTACTGGCGCCTGACTCATAGTGGTCTGAGCCTTGTTCTTGCATCAACTTTTGTTGTCCTTCATCAAATCATTTAAATTCCCTGTGTCTTGGGTTCAGTATCTTATGGACAGAATTTAGAAAAAGTTGTAAATGGAACCTGAAAAATCAAACAGAAAATTTTACAATGTAAAATTCTTTTTTTTTTTGTAAAAAACGTCAATGTATCTCCAGCAAAAAGAATGATTTTCATTAAGAACCAGATATCCGCTGGTGCCAACACTTTCCAAAATGTAAATAAGCGCAGAGGCAAATTTTTCGGATTGCACATATTTCCATTAATTACTTTTATTACATACTTCCAATAGATTTTGGACTCAGTAGAGCAGGTACACATTTACTAACTATGGTGGATTTACTGTGTTGTATTATACAATTTGCAGCAATTACCAATCATAATTTAACTTTGATCTGTCCTGTGCAGTAAGAAGGCAGTTTTCCGATTGGTTGTCGCAGCACAGATTAAATTGCACTTATGTTTGTAAATGAGAGCTACTAAAGTGATTGCTCATGAATGATTATGTAATTACAATAGATATTCACGCGTGGGCTCTGCCAGGGCCAAGGTCAACTTGACTAAAAACCTTTTTGTGTCCAAAAAACAACTGAGGAAAAGCAGGCTGGGCAAGATTCAATATTCCATATTATGTTTGCAGCTGTATACATATGCTTTATAAATAGATGAATACATTAGCATTGTCAATTATTAGGTTTTTAAAGTGATAGCATGTAGGTGCCGTACATGAACCCTGTAGCTGGACATATTGTATCCTTGCACTCAGCAAAGGTGCATATAACAAAGCCATAATTGAATTCTCTGCTTGCTGACAGATGGTTTGTCAGCTTGTTGTACAGTATTTATTGTTTGTGAGAAACAGCAAACAGCTCTCTAACCTTTGTGTAATAAACGTTAAGATAGAACTAAAACTATTCAGTACAGACAATTGGTTTGAGCTGCTGTGGATTAAATGCCATGCAAGTTTTCCCTGTCTTCCCGAGAGCCGCGACAAATTGTATTTCCATACAAGTACGAAAATCTCGCCTAGAAAATGACAGCTTGACCTTTTTTTTCCCATTGTTCTTTTCTGTTTTCTAGATAATAATTTTAATTTCGGCTAGATCATTATTAGCTTGGTTCAATTACCACAGGCCCATTAAAATGTGCCTCTGATTTCAGATACATTTTTAAGCCATTAGGGAAAGATAAGAAAATTGAAATTAAAGTATACCGTTCTTTAATAATAATAAAATAATAAGGACATTGATTCAATGCCATTACTGTATCTTCGACTGCCATGTAACTAGGCATTGGAAAATGAGGCTGTAATTCTCGAGCTAAATAGTCATTCTTTTTGTAATTTGTTACACCACATAATTGAATTTTACAGCTCTGTATTCTGTTTATTTGCTATGTATATTTATGATTGTTCTTTTGTGTCACTTTCTGTAGTTTAATAACTGCTTAAAAAATAGCAACCCCCTACTGCATGATGTGGTTATGGAAAGGACCATTATTAATCATATAGTTACATATACAGTTGCATAGAAGTCAGTTAATAAAAGGCATCTACTTTGGTTGAATACAGCTGCTTGGCTTACTTATATCTAGCACAGAAACTGCATTTAGCTGTTCAACAGCTACAGAGCTAACACTCTACATTCCAACCTTACATAATAATGTCTGTTATTGAATCCAGATCAGTGATCCCCAACCAGTGGCTCATGGGCAACATTTTGCTCACCAACCCCTTGTATGATGACCCCCAGTGACCTCAAAGCAGATGCTTATTTTTGAATTTTTGGCTTGGAGGCAAGTTTTGGTTGCATAAAAACCAGATGTATTGCCAAACAGAGTCTCCTGTAGGCTGCCACATGCGGCCACCCAAATAGCCACCCAGCGCCCTTATTTGGCACCCCCAGAAACAAGGTTGGAGACACATGATCCAGATTATAATCATTTGGAGGAGAGTTGTCAAGTAGTAACAGCAACAAAGGCAGCTTCATACATGCTTTTCCATATTAGGGTTTGGGAGCTGGCCTGGACTGAGATTCAAAAAAGGCCCTGGCATTTCAGGTACGCCCAAACAAGCCACACAGCAGCCCAAACAACCCCCCTCCACAGGGGCGCTCCACCAATGAGGCGAGTTGAGACACTCGCCTCAGGCGGCAGCGCCCCCCTGGTTGCCAGGGGCGGCAAAAATGCCGCTCCTGGTAACTAAGAGCCGAATTTCCGGTTTTCAGACCGGAAATTCGGCTCTTCTAGTGCAGAGAGCGCTATTGCGCTCTCTGCACTAAGCGTCGTGGACCGCCCCTGCCCTCTCCGGCGCTATAAAGGTTAGTGCCGTGGGGAGGGGTGGGGGCGGCGAAAGAAGGCCGCCTCAGGCGGCATTATAGCCAGAATCGCCCCTGCCCCTCCAGCCCAATAAATAGTGACAATTTGGCAACTATGGCAAACTAAATCAGGCATTTGCCAGAACAGATTCCCAGTATAGGCCTGTTTGGGAGTTAAGGAAAGAAGTTAAAAATGCTACAACCCCTTCTCAAAATAGAGGTACTTAGCTGTACTGCCTTAAACTGTTTGGGATTTTGGGAAAAAGTTCCAGCCACACTGGGTATACATCATCAGGACATTTTGGGATTATATTTTGACCTGTCTTTTTATAGCCCTTCATCTGCATATTCAACCTTTTGATTTATTTAATCTATATCTGTAATCTATTCTTCCACATTAAGACAAAGGTTATAAGATACTGGAAATGCTCCTATGTTCTGTACAGTTTCTCAGCAATATCAGTAAAAAGCTTTCACTCATCAATAAAAGTCTCGTGTCTGTCTACCTGTTCTAACATTTGCCTGCTAATTTGTGGTTTCTTGCATGAACATAATGATGCTTTGTTGACTGACTGGACAATAGAAAATTAGAAAATTAACCATGTCAACCCTCTGTCTACAAATCACCGCTGCACTCTAGGAATGTTGATGTTACAAGTGGCGCCCCATATACTACAGCGAATGTAAACATAGAAATGAATGTGAAAGCTTCGTCATTTGTGTTTATATTTGTGTTTCGTCTTCCTGTGTACCTGAGAGTCTCATGTATTCAGACTGTGAAAGAAACAATGTTGTGCTATTACAGTAGATATGATTGATAATAATTGTGTTTTGGTATAGTGATGCTGTTTGGAGTATTTATACTTGGCTGGAATAGCATTATTTGTGTTTTTTCTAGCATTAATACTTTTAAAATAGCAACTAAATATTTTCACAATATCAATACTTCAGCGTGCATTTTTCCATGCAGTCGCTGTGGCCTTTTTGTGCCGTCCTCAAATGTACTATTTCATAACTTTACATTAGTATTAGTTTTTTAATGCTCTGCTAGAGTTAACAGTTTGCTTACAGTAACAATCAGGTTTATAGTACAGTTTTGATGACCATTCTTTTCCTCTTCTCCAATGAACATCATAGATTAGGTTTGCACAGCTGGAGGCCTGGGAACCACATGTGGTGCTAAATTAGTTTCTTTTGCTCCCCAACTTGCCCAAGGACTTCATGAACTTTTATGTATATGCTTTTAGCATAGTCTTTAGAAAAATGTGTACCCCACAAACTATGGGCAGCCTTGGTAATACTCCTTTTGGAAATAGGGGAGCCTATATGTAGGACAATAATTTAAATGAGAGAAGCACAAAAGGGGAAAGGAGAAATGGTTCTTGAGCATTTGTGTCTCAGAGCAGCACAAATTTGACTGGATTAAAGTTAATCTTTTTGTGGAATACTAACAAAGGGAGCACAATAGAAGATGATTTAATAGACACAAAGAATAGCATGGGAGTGACTTATTATTGTGTTGAGGCAGAAGACCCATATAAAAAGCAAGAAATTTCATCCTCCTAATCCGTTCTTAAGTGTCAGATTCAACTATGTTTTCCCCTGCTAAGCAAAGGAAATGTCTGGAGCTGAATGAGATGTGCCAGAAAAGTACACACAATAATGTAAGACACTTCAACATGTTGTTGTGCTTTTGAGTCTATTCTCTGGTGACCTTTGTGCTGAGAGTATAAATAATGTCCAGGGTTTTCTTTGTTCAGCGCAGCAGTTTGTGACAGTTACAACAGTGGATAAACTTTAGCTAAGCTGCACGCTGCATGAGAAAGAGCCGACACACAAGCAGGGAGTAAGAGTTATAGGTGAATTGAGGGGGGCAATGGCTTATAATTTTGTGATAATTGGCGCCATGGTGGTTTGGTTGTAAATAAACTGCACACTGCAAATCCGATTGAAAGTTGTAGTTTACATACAGTACTTGATCAGGTACATGCACAATTGGCTAACTTGAGGCCCTTTTCATGATGCAGCCAGCAGCCCCAAAGGATTCTTCAGAAAGGGTCTGAAATTTGATGACTATATTCTAAATAGACGACGTACTGGAAGAATGACTGAGAACTTCTTCACCTTTGCAAAATAATTTTTTTCAAATAGTATAACATTACAGTAATAATGATTTTCCTCCATCACTTTTTCGCCATTTTTCTTACATTTATATTTTAAATGAGGCCCAGAGACTTGTGGCAGTGCAGTAAGAGCAGAAGCCAGTGTGCAAAGTGTGAATAAAGGGTGATTGTGGCCTGTTTTTTGCACTTTGCATGCTGCCTTCTGCTTAGTATATGACTCCTACTGACTTCCTGTTTAGCTAGATTCTGGCACAACTGAGACTGTGAACAAAAAAGCTTCCTGTATGTTTAGCTAATATATCTACATAATATGGTGATAACAAGTGTACATGTCCATGCAAATTATCATTGCTGATTACAGAGCATACAGTCACAGCACACAACCAGAGATGTCTCCTTCCTGGTGATAACTGTTCTGCAGGCATTTTTATCAACCCCTCAAAGAATATTCTTATCTTTTGTTGAAGTTTTCCTGATAAGATCGTTATCAGAACAGGGTGGTCAGCACAGAAATCGTCACACGAGAAGCAGAAATATATATATATATATATATATCAAATGAAAAATATAGCTTAAGTAGACTTTTTTGTATGCCAGTGTCCTGGTAGTATTTATGCGAAAGTGTTTTTTTAATAGTACAGAAAACATGTTATGAACATGTACAATATCTCGGTTACTGTTATCTCCAAGCAGCCCATCTGGTGTTCTGGTATTTTGGGGATCATTACAGCAGTTTTATGGCATCAGTTAACATTCTGCAGTCTGACTCAGCTGTCAAGCTGTTAAAGCTGTGAAAAAAGTTACATAATAATCTCAAACTCTGCCTTCAGAAAGATTACATTATGTTTCAGGCCACATCAACTTCTATAATGTCTCCTGGTGCCTCTGTATGAAATCTGATTAGAGTGAATTGACTGGTTTGTTAAATAGGCAGCGATGACAAGAAACATCTGTTCCATTAGTCTGACTTATACTAAACGCCTGTTAACATTGTTTTCCCTCTTACTGTATACAGAGCAGCGCAGAAGCTCAACTTGTCCTCAAAGCGCAAGAAGTATCATCCTCCTCTTCCTCACTCGCAAGAGTATTCCACGTACACCACCAACTTTAGTGGCATCCTTCAACTATGTCCACCACCAGCACCTCCATGTCTTATGAGAGCTGTGTCAAAAGTCAAGGACAACCCTGGCATTGGAAAGGTACAAATGTCTTTAAATCAATGTTTGTGTTTATGTATGGCATGGGGGATATTACTGAAACTGACCCCAAAGTAAGAGAGTGCTCACATTAAGTCAGAATCAGAATATCCACATCTCAGACCAGTCGAGGTCATGCATAAGTCAATGGGAGATGTCCCTATCCCAATTAGAAAACATCATGGTCTGCGATGGGTTTAGCCCTATAATAATTAAAAAAAAACGATAAAATCAAGAAATTCTGGAAAAAAGTCCAAAAAAACCCACAATTTGGGTTTTCGCTCGATTTTATAGTTTTTCCCCCAATCCAATTTAATCAAGTTATTTTATTAATGAATGAGACAAGATCAGGGATTGGAGTTTGGTCAAGTTTTTTTTTTTATTGAAACAATGAGATAAATTCAGATTTTAGTAAATAACCCCCTAAGTGTGTATTCAGGCTTGAAATTCATACATAATTCTTAATCTGCCTTTGAATTCTTAATTTTTTAATCATTGAAATGTGTATACACTACGGGGCAAATTCACTAAGCGCCGAAAATGCTCTAGCAATGGCTTTGTCGCACTTCGCCAGGCATAGTTTAGGCAGGGCTGCGCAAATTCACGAAGATCCGAAGTTACGTACAGGTTACCGAACGGTTGCAAAGTTGCGCTAGTGATAATACGATAAGCAGTCTGAAGTTACGCTAGCGATGCCTAATTAACATACGGCATGCAGTTAAAGTAGAAAGGACGTGTATGCTGTAGCAACTACATTACACTACACAAGGCCAGGGGAAACTTAATAAAATTAAATAGAGGTCTTTTATTGCCCTACACATGTGCCCACTGTATAGTTTAGGTGCCAAATGTAAGGGGGAGGAAGGGTATCCCAAAAATTTTTTCGATCTTTTTCAGACCATCACCCAGTAAAAAGTAAAAAAACGCCAGCGTTTTTTGGGACTTAGAAAAATGTTCAACTTTTTTTAGACAAACTCCTATCTACTCTATTGCACTTTGCCTGGTCTGAGCAGGCGAAGTAAAGTCTGGCGCAAGAGTTAACGTTCAGTAAAATCCGCAACTTAGTGAATTAGCGTAGTTACATCCCTTGGCCAGAGCACAACTTCACCTGGCGTTAGGGTGTGAAGTACCGCTAGAGTATGTCTACTTCGCTAGCGAATTTACGCCAGGGACCAGTAAATCGGCGAAGTGACAAGATGACATCACGCTGGTGAATTTTCACTACCGTTAGCCACTTCACCCTTTAGTAAATTTGCCCCTATATATGCTCAAGCCTTTAAATGTTATTATTGGTTCATTTTTTGAACCAAATGTGTTTGAAATCCGTTATCCAGAAACCCGTTATCCGAAAAGATCCTCTCCCATAGACTCCATTTTAATCAAACAATTCACACACAGTGGAGGTCAGCCTGGAGATGCCTCCTTTTGCATTTTTGGGCTGACCTCTGCATCAGCTCCATTGTGTGTGAGCGCACACAGCCTGTTCGGATCTTAATCAATGGAGCAGCAGATCTGCTTCTCTCAGCCTGCAAAAATACACAGGCTGACAACAGCCATAGCCTTCAGCCTGTGTGCCCATAGCGTTGTATGCAGAACCAAATTATGGAAAGGCCTCTTATCCAGAAAGCTCCATGCCTTGAGTATTCTGGATAATAGGTCCCATACCTGTATATTGTTAATCTTTTTGAAAAAAGATACATGTAGAAAGGCAAAATGAATAAAGCAAGGAAGTAGCATAAAAGGGGTACTCTACTCTAGGTCCTTTCGACCGACTTGATGAGCCCACAGGGTATGTTTTATGGATTTTTCACATTAAGAACTGATGGGTCAGTCAGCACTAGGGATCCTTCAAAAATATCCACCCATGTTCTGTACAACTTGGCTTCCTTTACACGTCAGAATCATATGTGCAGCCATACAATGAGAGTCTGGCAGACATTGCTGCTGGCTTTTGGAGTATCTTAATTGGCTAGAAAATGGAAATGCACAAAAACTCCCTGCCTGTAAAAATACTTTGAAGAGCCACATTTCTCCTATTGGCCTCCTGGTAGACAGTCTTATTCTAGTGGATCTCTCACTGTTGGGATATGAAACAGCCTATTCCAAAAGCACCGTAGCAGGTGGGAACAATATGAGCAAAACACTTATTCTGTCTCCTCTAGTACACAGTGACATTATGTTGCTCATGTTTTCTGAGGTTAAACACTATTTTACATAGCTAATGGCATCACAGCCCTTGCACAATCTCCCATCATTGATAAATATAATTGAGCAAATTACCCGCTCTGTGTATTAATGTGCTGGAAACATCAAACTGTTCCATCTGCTTAGATAAACTCAACCTTTAAAAGCAATGAGCCAATGCAGTTTGCTCCTTTTAGCTGCTATTTTTTTTTCTCCTGTGGTCTCTCTGGATGTTATTAAATTTAATGTTGGAATAGTACAAATGATGTCTGAAAGCCGTTTTATGATGCCACTGGAAAGGAGTTGGATTATGTTCAATCTCTGCCATTAATGTGCTACTTAAGGTAATTTATCATCTCCTGGCATTAAAAAGACATCCTTTTCTGTGAGAATGCCGCAGAGCATCTTCATTTGCTATTTCCTGACTAGCTTAGCATGGCGCTGAGGAATTTTTATGTCAAATTTTTTTTTTTCTGCTAAAGAGGGTCTCTATTCAAGTAATTGTGTAGCACTTACAAGAACAGACTTATAGTGCCTGATATTTACTAAGATCCTGACAATTTGCCTACATTACTCTGACAGAATCATTTTTATCAAAGAGATGCAGTTGTGCATTAAACACCCAGACTGTGCTTCTTATTTCAACATCTTTATTTTCTACTTACTCATTGTTTCCTACCTTTATGTACCTTATGTGTAAGCTCTACAGTGCTCTACAGTAATATTTTAGTGTAATAATGTATTTATTCACTGATTGAGTTGTTTAAATTTTTTAATTCAGCAGCTCCTCGGTTTGCAATTTCAGCAATCTGGTTGCTAGGGTCCTAATAACCCTAGCAACCATGCACTGATATGAATAAGAGACTGGAATATGAATAGGAGAGAGCCTGAATAGAAAGATGAGTAATAAAAAGTAGCAATAACAATACAAAATAATTACAAATCTGTAGTAGTGATGAGCGAATGGGCGTCAAAATAATTTTGACGCGACCGTCAATTTTTAGACGCGTTACTATTTGGTACAAATGCATTAAAGTCAATGGGCGTCCTAATAATTTTGACGCACACCTATTTTTTTTTTTGCCGGTCAATTGTTGCAGCAGTTTCGCAAATTAATTCATTTGTGACCCACCTTTTAAAGATTGAAACAGTCAGAAGAAGAAGGCAAATAATTAAAAAAATATATAAAAAATAAATAATGAAGACCAATTGAAAAGAACTAGCCATTCTATAACATACTTAAAGAAAACTTAAAAGGTGAACCACCCCATTAACACTTACTTAAAGGGGTACTTCACCTTTTGGTTAACTTTTAGTATGTTATTGAATGTCTAATTCTAAGCAACTTTTCAGTTTGTCTTTATTTTTTATCGTTTTTGAATTATTTGCCTTCATCTTTTGACTCTTTCCAGCGGGGTCACTGACCCCATCTAAAAAGCAAATGCTCTGTAAGACGACAAGTTTATTGTCATTGCTACCCACAAATGAAAACCAATTGCACATTCTCTCGGAATATCATTCTCTACATCATAATAAAAGTTTTCTAAAAGGTGAACAACTTAAAAGCATTATAAGGCTTATTCATACAGGTTCATTGTTGAAGGCAAGCACCTGTAGCAATGTATGTAAATCCCACTCTTATAGACCTTATAGTATTAAAATAGCACTTGCCGCTTAGTAGCACAGCGTATCTGCAGTCCCAAGGCTATGGCCCTAGTACCAGTATCAGCTGCTCTCATTCCACTCTGCCTCATAATCATGGGATCAATGTCGGACTGGGACACCAGGGGCCCACCCAAAAACCTTAGACCAGGGGCCCACTCTCAGTACTATTACTCTTCCTCTCCTCACTCAATCGCTATTCTCCTAGTCTCTTCTATTTACATACTATAATACTATGATCTATTATTAAATCTATTTAGCCTTTTTGTTCTCATAGAAATAAAGAATGACCATGAAATAGGTCAAATATTTAGCAGCACAAGGGCCCACTGACACCTGGGCCCACTGGGAGTTTTCCTGGTATCCCTGTGGGCCAGTCCAACACTGCATGGGATTCTCCATGCAGAACTACCAAGGAGTTATTGATAGTCTAACACTAGAAGGCTATGCGTAAGCATTTGGCCCTTGTTAGTGTTGGCTTTAATACAGTAGCTCCAAAGATTGTACATAAATGTCTCCTATAAGTATCAGATAACATACTGTGAGTGGGATTCATATTAGCATTATTGGGTAATGCACTCATTCCCTTTGGGTAATTGATATTCAAGAGAGCAGTTGTTAAGCTGCCCAACAGTCATTAGATATTTTTATTGACACCGAAACCTTATTGACATCCTCTCAATGAAAACAAATTTTTTTTTCAATTCCTTACCTAAGACAGAATGAGGAAAATTCAAGGGTTTCTGAAATAAAAATTGCCAGCTACGGGTCATAGAAGCAAATAAACAACTTGTACGAAATATCTTCCATAAACCAATTTTGCAAAGGTTATGCATATCTGTCAGTTTCAATTAAATCCAATGGAACATATTGGCACTGAGCACATAGTTGCCTAATTAGATTTGCCGTGCTGCGAAGATGCTAGAAATTTCATTGGGAAACAGGCTGTGAGATTAGGGAATGAAACATGCTCTCAAAGCCTTACAGCTGATACATCATTGCACATGTAAATACTCAAGAGCTTGTGCTGGGAAACTGAAATAATATCTATTAATATGGGATTTTTTTTACCACTGAGGGCTTTAATGCTGGTTTTTAAAAGCCTGTTACAGGGATGCGAGTGCCTTTTGTGGCAATGGCACAATCACATCAGTCACATCACCTGGACAATACAATGGTAGGAACCACTGTCAGCAATGGAGTGCCAGGGGCCCACCAAAAAACACTAGACCACAAGCCCACTTTCCATACTATTTTTAATTCTCTCTTCAATCACATTCTTTATTCTCTTAAAGGGGTTGTTCACCTTTGAGATAACTTTAAGTATAATGTAGACCAGTGATCCCCAACCAGTGGTTCGCGAGCAACATGTTGCTCCCCAACTTCTTGGATGTTGTTCCCAGTGGTTTCAATGCAGGTGCTTATTTTTGAATTCCAGGCAAATTTTAGTTGCATAAAAACCAGATGTACTACCAAACAGAGCCTCCTGTAGGCTGTCAGTCCTCATAGGGACTTCCAAATAGCCAATCATAGCCCATAATTAGCAACCCCAGACTTCTTGTATGCTTGTGTTGCTCTCCAAATATTTTTTATATTTGAATGTGGCTCAAGGGGAAAAAATTTGGGAATCCATGATGTAGAGAGTGATATTCTGAGACAATTTGCAATTGGTTTTCATTTTTTGTTATTGAAGGTTTTTGAGTTATTTAGCTTTTTATTCAACAGCTCTTTAATTTGCATGTTAAGCAATCTGGTAACTAGGGTCCGAATTACCCTAGCAGCCATGCACTAATTTGAATAAGAGACTGGAATATGAATAGGAGAGGGCCTGAATAGAAGGATCAGTAATAAAAAGTAGGTTCTATTATTTGGACTTTTGGGGTGCAGGTGTCAGTACATGCTGCAGATTGTACAAATAGCTCTTGCATAGTTAATAAAGCAACACAAGGCCCTTTTCCCCTTGACAGCTCCTGTTATAATAATGTGGGTGACCTTGATGCATTGAATTGGTGTATTCTAACGTGCTTCCCATGGTGAAAGAGCTGAGGGTTTGTCAGAGCTAAAGGAGAAAAACAGAAAAGCTGACGTTAGAAATATAGATGCATGGATGTAGTTCACATTTTCACATTGGGTGGGGGAGAGCTGCGGCTGATGGAAGTGATGACTGAGGTCAGGATCAATATAGTTTTCTTCTTATTTTTGTCCCGGCAGCTGTAATCTAATAATAGGTGTAAGGGGAATGAAAGGAGAGTAGATAGATGCATTTATCTTGAGTCGGTTAGCATTATTTAGCTCTGAGTGCTGCAATTATATAGAAAAGATATTGAAGAAATGGACTAGTCTACATCCTTGAGCCAGTGTTGATGGATTTGCAGTATGTATTGTACGGCAAGCTACAGGCCTTGTGCACAGTTCTCTACATCACCTCCACTGTGTTTTTAGATAATGGCTAGTTAAAATGTTCTGAAGTTTTTTTTTCAGATTATTAACCCCCCGTGTCTCAGATGGACCCCAGGCATTATAGTACCTTAACTTGGGAGTGGTAACTCAACAGCGGCTGAAAAGAACAAAGACTATATATCCCTCATGTAAAAGTGTTATTAATTAAAGATAAGCAATGTGAATTAGTTATTAGGTTAGCACAGACTTGCCTTGTAGATTGGAAATACTTTGCGAATCTGGAGTCCAAAGCCTAATTGGAAAGCAGAATAGCGGTTCTACAACTGAATTCTTTAATATTAACCTTCAGGTGCAGAACAAAGCAAGTTTTCCCTGCATTGCTCAATTGCACTTTGCTTGACAACACTGCAAAGTCTTCTTGCTACTAAATAAACATGCCAATGACTTCACAGAAGGAGGGGCCAAAGAGGGAAAAAGGGTTCATAAGCTGTCTGCAGTCTAGACACCCCACCCAAGATGAAACCCTAGCTGAAATCTGCAGTCTAATCAGGCCAAATGCAGTCTGATTTAAATAAAGACTGATTTCTCAATAGTAACTCCTGAGTTTCATTCCATGTTCTGATGATCAAAGTCTTCCAAACTCCCAGACCAAATCTGTCCATGTACAGATACCTTAAGATTTACATACAGCACAAACATGCCTAACTCTCAGGTCCCTCAGAATCTCAAAAACTGTACGTCAAGTAGTATTGTCCTGCCTTACTAAATATTCATATCTACAGTAGAACTGATAGTCCTTAAAGCAGTACAGTCAGGGCCGGCCTTAGGCCAATTGGACCAATTGGGCCCAATTGGGCCCCGCACCTCTGGGGGGCCCCGCACCACAGGGCAGCACAGATAATATTTCCCTCAGCACATGATGCTGCCTGGCCTGCCCCCAACTTTGAGAGTCCAGCCCATCCCCAAATCCATAGGTCTAGCCTGCCCCCAACTCTCATAGGCCCAGCTTTCCTCCAACCTTGATAGGCCCTGCCTGCCCCCAATCCAACCAAGCCTGCTCCCAAGCTGAATCGGCCCAGCCCCAAACTAATTGGCCCAGTCCACTCTCCTATTTCCTCCCTCTCTCTCTTACCCTGTGTGCCCCTATTATGTTACCTTGTCTGCCCCTTTCCTTTCTATTTTGTGACTGTATGCCCTTATTTTCCTAAATACTTGGTGTGTCAGTAGCCAGCAACACTTTGTCTAGGGGCCCCGCCAACATGGTCCCAATTGGTCCCCACATTTGATAGGACCAGCCCTGAGTACAGTACGGTAACAAAGAGTCAACACTGCAGGTCTAGGGTCAGATGTTGATCACAAAGTAATTTTTATGGCCCCCAGTCTAGCCATGGCCACTGAAAAAAACTTATTTTTAAACCCAATTGAATTAACTGATCTAACTACATACTGTATGTAAGGGATAATTGACCCACGGCATGGAAAAGCTTGGACAGCACTTTAACAATAAGCTTGCACTCTGAAATACCCATTACTATTAAACGGTAAGGCTTAGTTAATAATGCATTATTTATTTTAAAAAAGTTGCTAAAATATTCATTGTCAATAATTAAAGGGGCCATATGGCTTCTTTAATGTAATGTAAAGCTTATTGCATATCATTATAATAAACATTGTGGTTGTGCTGTTTTTACATGCGATTCACTTTTTAAGTGGCCATCTGGTCACTAACTAGATTTATGGAAATCCTTACTTTAGCATCTGCTGCATCTGTATAAAGCGTGGCCTGGGAACATGGAGGTAGGCAGAAATAATACGTGCCCAAATGCCTTATATCTCACTTATGGTTATGGTGCAGGTAAGGAAATGGATGTACTGTAAGTGGTACAACACAAATCCAAGCACGCTTATTCAAGCAAAAAAGGTTTTGCAGCAGAAAAATACACACAAACATTAATAATGAATGTGTCTCAACAATTGCCTGTGTTAATGGTACTTGGCATTGGGGAATGTATTGTCACTCATTTGACTATGCTGCAAGCTGTTTATTTTTGGTGGGGTGCAGAGTTCGTAACACTATTACAGCATCATAGGGCAGTACAGAAACAATAATAATAATAATGACTCAATGCAATAATTAGAAGGGTCAAAAAGGGGTGGTGTCTTAGCAAACTTTTACTATACAGGTATGGGCCCTGTTATCCAGAATGCTCAGGACCTGAGGTTTTCCTTTCCTTGATGTGGATCTCCATACCTCAAGTTAAAAATCAATGACATATTAAATAAACCCAATAGGATTGTTTTAGTTCCAATAAGGATAAATTGTATCTTAGCTGGAATTAAGTACAAGGTACTGTTGTTTTAGTACATAGAACAAAACTTGAGGCTAGATAATGTATCCCATACCTGTATATGATTAATCCATAGTAAGGCTGGATATATCCAAAGAATAAGTAACAAAGCTTACACACTTGCTGTTTTTTTTTTTTGGGAGGGCAGACATTTTTGGGTTTAGACTTGCAGGAATCTGTTAGTCCCACAAAATGCACAAGATTTTGTGCTGTTAAACATGTGCGCAAGGCTGGAAATAGCAATTATTGCTATTAAGTCTTCTTAAGTGCCTCTCACGGCTGAAAGGTGAAAATTAATTTTAATTAGTTGTTTTAAAAACAGGTTTGATTGACTTTTAAATGTCTTCCTGAGTAGTATCTCAAGGTTAGAGAAAGCACTCAGGGAAGCTAGAGAGAAGTCAG
The DNA here is from genome assembly GCF_017654675.1 of Xenopus laevis. Taxonomy (NCBI): domain Eukaryota; kingdom Metazoa; phylum Chordata; class Amphibia; order Anura; family Pipidae; genus Xenopus; species Xenopus laevis. The sequence goes on from NC_054385.1 coordinate 90,189,490, forward strand.
ATGAGATTCGTGCAGCTTTTCTAAGGATACAGCCTTGAATGTATAGCCAACAATGCACAGAGGTTTTTGAAGTAGCTATTCCATTTAATTTAAGGTTCACTTTGTTCTAAGTCTTTTTACATTTATCGCACTAGCGCAGTTAACAGAATACATGGCTCGCAGAAATGCAGTGCCAGGATCCTGGATTCTTTTATGGAACCTTGTATACCATGCAGGTGTGATTTAGCAAGGAAGTGACACTCACTCACTCAGCTCTTTATTAGGTGTTCTGACAGATAGGAACAGCTGCAACCATTTTAATTTTCTCCTTGATTATTATTTTGTACAAGACATGATTTCAAGATAGCTAGCTAGTTGCCACAGTCTTAATACCCCTACACTCAAAGCTGTGGCTATAAATCCCGTGGTCTTTGCCAGTGAGCTGCGTTATAAACCATTTTTTATTTTAGTACAGCCATTTTAGTAGATTATATTGATGCTGCTAGAAATCATAGGCTTTCTTTAAGTTTAGGTGATGTAAAGACATCACTATGTCCATATCCTTGGGCCACTTACAAGAATATCATATTGGCATTCCATGTTTCTAAATTGGTACTAAATGTTGGGTTGTAGGTCTATTTCCATGTGAAAGGGCTTAGTTAAAATGTTTGCATACCCCTAGGCTGGCCCTAACTACTGACGTTAACAACAAAGGAGGTGCAACTGGCAAGTTAACACAAGGTGTGAGCAAAGACGATTGCAAGTAGGCACAAGCGCAATTCCTCGCCCATTTTATTGCATTGTGCTAGGTTTAGAAAACCTTAATGGACTCAAGGGTAACTGGGACATAAGTGTCACATAATGACCCTATAATTGCCTATTAGTCTAGGGCTCATCAGTTGGAGGCCTGTGGACAGGATGTCGTTCCCTAAAGGATTTTTTGGTCCGAAGTTTTATGAAAGACAGTGCTGTCGAAGATTCACTAAGAAATGGACATTATTTGACATACCACATATCTAAGGGCTGATGATCTAAGATGATGATTTTTTGCAAAGAAGTCTATGGAGATCTTGAGCAGGCTGGTCGTTATAAAACTCATATCTATAAAGGTATGGGATCTGTTAGTGTTATCCTGAAACCCGTTATCCAGAAAGATCCGAATTACGAAAAGGCCATCTCCCATAGACTCCATTTTATCCAAATTTTTCTCTGTTATTTTTATTATTAACAAGTATTTTTAGAGCGCCTTATGAGTGTACCTTGTGCTTGATCCAAACTAAGATATAATGAATCCTTATTGGAAGCAAAACCATCCTGTTGGGTTTATTTAATGTTTACATGTTTTTCTAGCAGACTTAAGGTATGAAGATCCAAATTACAGAAATATCCCTTATGTGAAAAAAACCCCAGGTCACTAGCATTCTGGATAACATATTCCATGCCTGTAACATGGGCCTCCAGTTGAACAGCCCTGCTTAAGGACTTACAATTTGTATATAACCTGACCATCAAGCATGTGGTATGTCAAATAATAAGCCTACTAGAGCCTAGCTAGAGCATCTGGAGTGGCAGATGATTTAGGAAACCAGTGAAGGTATTGTTTGTAATGGCACTAATCCCAAAGAAAGTTAAATAATCTTGTTCCATCAACTGGAAGTTTCTGTTGTGTAATTAGTATTTGGGTCAGTGGACTAGTCTGAATATGTCAGAGAAGTCACAAAAGTATTTATAGCAATGTGTTGTTTTCCTTCTCACAGCCAAAGGTCCAGCACTAGTATTTAGATTTGGCCAAATCAGTGTGTAGTGACTAATTCCTGGATTCCCACTGAAGAATTTCCTAGCGTCACTCATTTTTGCTAGCATCAAAGCTTTAACAACATGGTTTCTCACACCTCCCAGGAAATGAGCTATAGCTTTTCCCCCCCAGCGATATGCTGTAATTACAGGAGGTCTACACTTTAAAAGACCATTTCCCACTTACTGTGGAACTTCAGCGACATCAGGTTGAACTACATGTAGAGCTTTGCATCTCCAGGAAAAGCAAAGAGCATGTTTAAACAGGAGCACTGTAGTGAAAACATGTATAAAAAATTTTAGCAGAAGAGCAAAGTGTGAATTTTTTAAAATAAAAAAAAAATTACATTTTTGATGGTTAAACTACTGTTTGTTGGGATTTTCTATTAAAGTAGTATTTCACAGTTAAATTAATTTTGGTACGATGCAGACAGTGATAGGCTTAGATAATTTGCAATTTTTAATTTTTTTAGTTTCTCCAGTCTAGAATTTTAGCATCTATCTGGTTGATGGATCCCTTTTACATTTATTTTTTTAGCTGCTGGTTTCAGTAACTCCCATCTATTAATGGGCTATGCCAGTGTTGAAGCAATGTAAAGCAAAGGCATCATCTTGTGGCATTAGACTAGCGTCAATGAAATGACACATATTTATATGTACAGCTATCAGAACCTTGTAGTGAATTATGTGTGCAATTGTTAACTATGCAGTTGTATACCCCCGTGGAGCACTAGCTTTCCAGAGCTTATCCCTAATGGATTTTTTAAGTTGAATTCCTAGGGTTTATTTGATTAAGTTGGCTCATCATATCTTCAGCGATCTTAATCAAATTAAGTCCTTGGGATGTAACTTAGGAAATCAAAATATTTGGCATATGGCAAGAAATCAATAGGGATAGCTTGCTGAATTCTAATATCCATATAAATCCAGTTGCAGTTATTTTATGTAAAAATGTATTGTCTACCAGGTAGATGTGTGAGCTCATTGCAGGGCCACACTCGGTGATTGGAACAAAAACCACCCATCTGCCTTATCCGTACAATTCTAGCTTATGTCAATTTGCAGGAAATCTAAGGTTCTTCCAACTCATTTTAGCCGGAGGCAGGCAAACGGAGTAGACACAATTGTTCTTTCCGAAGCCTAAAATCTGCTTAGGAGAGACATAGAGGAGATCACCCCTGTAACAAAGTTAAAAAATACAGAAAACACATTTACCATAAATTAAATATGATCTACACCATGACTATGGATAAGGTTCCAGGTTCTATTAGCAGACAAATGCCATTTGTCTATATTTAGCACCTGTCCGACATTGAGCCTGGATTTGTCTATTGCCCTGTTCCAAACACCCAATTCCATGCCAAAGTACTGGCAGCAGTGGACAGATTAACTCCTTGGTTACCAGAACAATTCATGAAAACTGTTCCTGGCAGCTATGAAGTTAAAAGCAAAGGCAATTAACGTGTCCATAATAAGAGGATTCGCACCCAGGTAATAACCATGAAAGATAATCAATGTGCCTTCTTCCTTTGTCTGCTTTGTTCAGAGCCGCTATACCCTGTCTTTTTATTTTGTGTGCTGCTAAAGGTTAAGCCCCAGGCAGAGAGTTGACAGTACAGCACAAGAGTACTTATTATGCAATCAGCTAATCAGATGCCCAATACAGCCATGCCTTGAAAGCTGGCTGCAGGGACAGGCTTTGTTTGCGTTACAGAAAAGCTACATTTTATATCATTTCTTGGGAAATCTACACTTTATATCTCAGGACTAGACAGCCTCTCTACAGCCACCTGGATGTTTCAGAGTATGATCACCTTTACTCTAAACTCATCTTTGTGAGCATAATGTAATTGTAGCATGTGATTGTCCCCCTGGACATACATATAATAAGAATAAGCAGACAATGCTAAAATGTTATTTCTATGTGCTGTATTTCCACCTTTAAATCCCTTACAAATACAATCAAAATCATCTGTAAAGTCTGGTTTACTGACCACAGGTGGCATGTACTCTAAATCCTGCCTGTGCATTTACAGCTGTTTTATGGCTAAATACAGACCATTCAGAGCTCTTTGTACCTTGTAGTGTAATCACTATAACTATTCTCTCTTTAGATGCGTAAATAATCACACAAAGTGCAAGGCTTCAGCTCTTGGCAACTTTTCTATAGCTTCTTAAGTCAATAAAATATAAAGAACTTTGGGATGTGCCCATTACAGCAATTTCATGTCCTTTTTTTTGTACAGTAAAGGTTTTTTTTTTTTTTTAAAGGAAACAAAATGTACTTTTTAGTTTTGTGTGACCCAGAGAGCCTTGCTTCTCTTTGAAGTGCTTTTTTCATAATACAAAGCAATTTTCACGCTCTGACCTTTTTAGGGTGAAACATTTATGTGTTCTGTTTGGTGCATGAGAGGTACAGTACTATAGCTTTTTGGATTTATCAGCCAAAGACCTGTACAGAATTCCATTGTTACTTGTTAGGTAGTATCAAGATGAATGTGTCCTAAAAAAGTTTTGGTACCCCTTAAACTATGGGGGGTTAAGCAGAAACGCCTGTTTTCAAGTACTGTTTGCACACCAACCCGTGTAGATAATTGGTAGATATTAGCCTTTAATACAGCATTACAAATGCCTGACGCATTTCATACATCAGGGTGCTAAGTCATATATGCAGAAAGTGGTTGCCATGTGTTACTGGACTAGACTCTGCCTGCATTTCTCCACCTCTTTCCAAGAATATTGTGGTTAGCATGGAAGGGCAATGGCAAACATGGCATTTTGTCACAGACAATTGCCATATCTGGGAAAGAGTAACACCTATGTGCAATCAGTAGCGCAATCCCAGTCATTTCCCAAGTGTCATTTCATCTTAAATCCATTTGGCTCCAACTCCCCAGGCTTGTACCATTGTGTAAATATTGTGGCTGCTTCTTAGTCTCCCATTGTCACCCAGAGAAAAGTTTGCTTTGCTCATTCATCCTTCTCTCTGGGTGTGAGTTGCTGAAGTATATGTTATCTAAAGCAATTCAGTGGCAGCTGTATGTTCTGTTGCACTAGCCTCTGTGCTTGAGAAGTGGCTTCCTACTGTGGGCCAGAATCATTAAAATCTTAGCAGCCACCAAAAACAATGGCCCCCTGCCAACTCCACTAGCCAGTCTTTGTTCCTAAATCAAGCTTTCCAAAAATAACTTCTATTAACAAGGTCTTAAGAAAACTTGTATTTTTTTGTCTGCATCAACAAAGAACGCAAAGCATCGACAATGAGCTAATGAGGGCACAGCTATGAACTAATGAGAACAAAGCCACATAAACACATATACACTAAACAAACACTTCTTTTGATTGCTTGATTACAATTTTAATTATGTTTCCAACTGAAATTCTAAAATGCACCGGTCCCTTCTGTTTTAGGTGAAAATCATGGTGAGAATCTGCCCATTCCAAGGACTTCACAATGCATCTGAATCAATGTCTTTCCTGAAGGTTGACCCACGGAAAAAACAAGTGACGCTATATGATCCATCTACTTGTGGCCCATCTGTCTCAGTTCATAGAAGAGCAGTGGTTGCTGTTCCAAAGATGTTTGCTTTTGATTCAGTGTTTCCACAAGATGCTTCTCAGGTACAACGAGGATATGATTACCTGTTGCAATTTCATTCTGAACTTCCTTAAAGGAAAACTATACCCCCCAAACAATGTAGGTCTCTATTAAAAGATACTGAGTAAAACAGCTCATGTGTAAAACTCTGCTTCATGTAAATGAACCATTATCATAATAATATACTTTTTTAGTAGTATGTGCCATTGGGTTATCATAAATAGAAAATTTCCATTTTAAAAAATAAGGGCCACCCCCTGAGATCGTAAGATTCACTGTGCACACATACAAACCACATGTAAGGTCACATGAGCCAATTAACAGACAGAGTTATGCCTTTTGCTTCCTCACTTCTTCCTGTTACAGTTAGTGTTGTAGTATTTCTGGTCAGGTGATCTCTGAGGCAGCACAGATAGAGTCACGAAATGGTGGTTCAAGGCAAGAGATGTAAAAGGGCAATATTTATGTAAATATATATTCCAGTTTGGTAAGATTCTTTAATATGTCATTCAATTTGATATCAACTATCTGTTGCTTAAGTATTCATTTTGGGGGTATAGTTTTCCTTTAAACTAGACAGTTGTGCTATTCAATTTTAGACATTTCTGAGAAATGGGCCCATGCCGTAGTCTGTTGGATATTGTTGGCGACATGTAGATCACTGGCTATTGGTCCCATTAGCTGAAGCCTAGGCGACTGCATTTCTATGGTAGCATAACCCCTTCAGATGTGGCATTAATCCCCCATACACTCTTCTGTGGGGATCATTGGCTAATCAAACAGTAAATTTGTTCAAAATATTAGATGGAGGCCCCACGTTAGGTTGCAAATTGTATAGTCAGACACTGTATGTAGCTGGCTTTAAATTCCTCCTGCTATAAGACACACACTTTTTTTTTGCCTTCGCTGTATTATGTTATCCTTGCAAACACATTTCGAAATTAATAAGGCATAAAAAACCTATACCAAAGATTTATGAACTGTACGGCTAAAATTACCTGTTCAAGTTGTTCAAATTATTAACACACACACTCAAAAACAAACACACACTCCAGTTCACAAGTAACAATGACAGTCATTGACTTCCAGTAGCTGAATCATTTAGAAATCCATTTAAAGATGTTTTGAAGGCATTTCTTTGTTCCACTTTCCCTTTAGGCCGAGGTCTGCTCTGGAACAGTTGCCGAAGTAATCCAGTCTGTTGTGAATGGTGCAGATGGATGTATATTTTGCTTTGGTCACGTCAGGCTTGGTGAGTTCCTAGATTCGTTACATTTAATTGCTGTGTCAGCTTGGTAATTACATGCTGTCAGTTTCTGGCGCAGCAAACATAAAGACTGGAAATAGATTATTGTTTTTAATTAGCCGCAAAACTTGTTTGGATTAATGACTTCTTCTACAGTTCAGATAACAAATCATATGCGCAAAAACAGGAAATTCAGCAATTATTTTCAGCAAAGAGTTGATAGGAGGTTGATTACCTTAATGGCATGATTTATTGACAACCAAAACTAAAACTAGCAACTTGAAGTGGCATACACATAGACGAGGCAGTTCCCTATTAATATTTATGTAACTTGGTCAGTGCACTGGTCCTACAAGTTGAAGGCAGAAAATTCCCAATGACAAGTGGTGTTGTTTTACATTATTTGGTTCAGCAGTGAATAACGACTAAAGTAAAACTGAAGATGAAGCAGAACTTAGTGATACCTAGGTGCACAAAATGACTAAAGTTTTGTGTAACAAATGATTCCATGATGCCAGCTTCCTGGATATCTTAATCTCCAGATGGGACTTTGTTTATCAGTACATTGAGATAAGTGGGAATACCACATTTTTTCTTCTGCTAAAATATTGGGAAATAATATCAATAAAGAAACAGTGGCTCAAACAGAGGTGCTTGCTTTTACTAAGCAATAACCTTGGAACTAAACATGTCACATACACAAAAATGCCATTTTTTAACCGCATTTTTCAAAAGCCTCAGCGGGTCAGATAAGTCCAGCTTTTCACACTGTATCATTACAGTGAACTATAATTATTTTCAGGAGAATGTTCCTAAAATGTTTAGAAAGAAATCAGCCGTATCCTCAGCTGCACGGCACTGCATTTTAATCAGTTTGGCACATTCTAAAACACAATAATAATTCATTGTAGAAGTGTGCATTCTCTTATAAGAAGCAAAATGAATTCTGTTTGTTCTGTATAAATGCTGTTAAATAGGGTGCATTCCATATTTATAGCCACATCGTCGGACATTAGTATGCAGATTGAAGGCAGCTTGTGTTTGCTAATGACTGCATTGTTTGAGAAGACAATTACAATCTAGCTCTGCTGTCACTGTAGGTAAATCCTACACCATGATTGGCAAAGATGCCTCTACACAAAGCCTTGGCATCATCCCATGTGCAATCTCCTGGCTTTTCAAACTAATCAATGAACGGAAAGAGAAAACTGGAACTCGCTTCTCTATTCGAGTATCTGCTGTTGAGATTTTCGGCAAAGATGAAAACCTGAAGGATTTGTTAGCTGAGGAAGCCACGGGGAGTCTTCAAGATGGCCAGTCCCCTGGGGTCTATCTGCGAGAAGATCCGATCTGTGGAACTCAGGTATAATGAAACATTTTGAATCATTTATCTATTCTCCATGAGGCTGTAATTGTGTTTCCATATGATTCGCTTCTCGTCAGTCTTACATTGTAGACCTGCTAAAATGCTCTCTTTCCTTTATCCCAGAATCCCTTTTCCCTTGGCTTACATATTTGTTTTCTTTGATTTCTCATGGGGGATCATCAGTCAAGGAGGAAAGTTCACCCTCATCCTAATTAGTAACCTTGCTTTCTTTTTAATGTATTCAGCTTCAAAACCAGAGTGAGCTGAGAGCCCCTACAGCAGAGAAAGCGGCTCATTTCCTCGATGCGGCACTTTCGGCCAGGAGCACAAGCCGACCAGACTGCGATGAAGAAGAAAGGAGGAACTCGCATATGCTTTTCACTCTTCATATATATCAGTATCGCATGGAAAAAAGTGGAAAGGGAGGAAGTATGTTGTTAATAAAACTTTCTAAATTATTTTTTTATACAGACAAGCGGATTTCCCATGGTTCATTCATCAATGCATATTTGTATTTAAAAATTGAGGGAGACTGATTTTTACTGAGGCTGTCTCCTTGTGACTTAAGATCAATTAGATTTCCCAGTATAAACTACTCATGATTGACTGTTTTGAGAATACAATAAGCTATATGTTTTTACCTAAACTGTTATATTTGCAATACAAAGACCACAACCCAATGATGTACAATATTATGAGGCTACGTGTTCATTAATATAGAGCAGTGAGTTAAAGCTGAATTATGTATAAATATATCCTATGTAGAAAATGAGTATGCTATGAATTCATATAGCAACAATGAGGAAAATATGTACAGGGGATATTGTAATATACAAATACATTTCTGCATAACCAGCTGTGGTGTAAGCCAAATTATTCTTTATTATATAATGTAACAAAATCATAACCTGTATGCACATACCTCTGGAGAACCTCAACTATAGTAGCAAGGTGCCTTGTATGACCTTCAAGCACTAACTAAGATGTTAACATAGGGAAACAGATATGTTTTTAAAAATAGTTTGGTAATTAACCTTTTTTTACCACAACCGTTCAATAATATAAATTACTAAATTATTGTGGAAATTTCTTTCTAAGGTTCAATGATCAGGATCAAAGCATGGAGTGTGTTCCATGTAACTCTTCAGTGGATTTATGCTGCATTCTTAGTTGTGGACCATTTTTATTCAAATTAACCTAGAGAGAGAAATGGTTTGCTATACCCAGCATGAGTCTTTTGATGGTCCTCTCAGCTCTGAAGAAAGCTACAATGAATGGGAATTATAATTCTGAAGTGAATTGCAGATGGAACGTAGATAGAACTGGATGAGAGTAGATGGCTCATAGACAACAATAGGGTTTCCTATTATTACTAGCATAAATGTAGATTCAATGAGTGTGATGAATGTCAAGGGATTATGAAAAGGAAGGAAGTTGCAAAAGGCTTGAATTATAGCAAGATTGTGTATAACTGGGAAGCACTAAAACTGTGATAACTGAACTGAAATTGTATTCTTTTTGTTTATATTTGGTAAAAAAAGCTTTATAAATGAATGAGCTGATGGTGTAATATTATTGGGGAGGTTTATCAAACACTGAGAACTTTACTTTACTTAAATTTAAAACAAAATTGCCAGCAGAAAAAAGGTTGAGAAATGTTACTGATTTCTTCTATGGGAATTCATTGCAGTAGGCTAACCCACAGTGAGTTAATAATACCACAAGCAAACTAGGCTGGTGCAAATTTGCATATTAACGTCATTTTCATCAAATATTCTAAAGTTATTAGTAGTAACACTAAGGAGCAGATTTATCAAGGGTCGAATTTCGAAGTAAAAAATACTTTGAAATTCAACCATCGAATTTAAATACTTCGAATATCGAATTCGAACTTTTTTCATCGAATTTGGGTATTCTGTGGTCGAAGTAAAAACAATTAAATCCTTCGAATCAAACGATTTGTACGATTTCATCGTACGATCGAACGATTTTACTTCGACTTCAAAAAACTTAGCACTTCGCTAGGTTTAATTTGGCGAAGTATTGATGTCGAAGTTTTTTTAAAGAGACAGTACTTCGATTATCAAATGGTCGAATATTCGAACTATTTTACTTCAAATCGAAGTCGAAGTCGTAGTATTCTATTCGATGGTCAATGTATCCAAAAAATTACTTTGAATTTCGAATTTCTTTACTTCGAAAATTCCCTCGAATTCACAGTGATCCTTGATAAATCTGCCCCTAACTGTATAATGCAATACAATTACTTAACATGCCAGCTATTTCTTGTACCAGTGACTACTAATAATATGTTATTATTTAGAAGTAGAATATGTATTTAGTATTTGCCATTCTTTTTTTAGTGTCAGGAGGAAGGAGCAGACTGCACCTTATTGATCTGGGCAGCTGTGAAAAAGTGCTAAGCAAAAGCCGAGATGGAGGTGGGGGTCTCTGTCTGTCCCTGACAGCACTTGGAAATGTAATTTTGGCTCTAGCAAACGGAGCAAAACACATACCATATAGGTAAGTGTATGGCACAATATATGAAGTGCAAGGGCGTGGCTTCATTTGTCACTTTAATAACAATTAAATGCTATGCCCGTGCAATGTCACTTTTGAGCAGGCACTTTGCCAGGCCTCGCTAACTGGAGCAACTAGTCCAATCATAATGAAATTTTCTTGGCTGGTTTGCTTATACGTCATTCATTGGCCAGTGAATTGGCTGTGATTAAATGTCCTTCAGATGACAACCCAAATTAAGTACTGCAGATGATTAGGCTAGAAATCATGGGTTACCATTGGTATCAGAGGTGCAGATTATGCATGCACTATACAGTATACATAAGGCGCAAGACAAATTGTGTAAGTGGATTCCATTTTCGCAGTGAATCACCATTTGACTGAAGCAGATAATAGATCAGGCTTAATTCCTTACACAGAGAATGGGCTGCAATGCATCAAGCTACTTTGTAGAAAAGTGAGTCCTATTGTTTATGCTTTGAAGTCATTTTTCTCAAGGAAAAGTGACACCCCAGCTGTTCCAGAACTAAAATTCCCCATAACCCAAAATCCACATGCAGATGGCTGTTAGCCAGCCATGTAGGAGAACTGTTCCTTTGACCTCAACTGTTATGGCCAAGTGTATCCTAGAAAGCACCTTTCTGGATATTTTGTATGGTTGAGGCTGATGAACTTGTATAATTGTAAATAGAATAGCTCAAACCATCCACGTGGGCCATTTAGGTGCACAGGTCACCAGCTGGGACGCTAGGCTGCTTTAGAGAATTGCTGAGTTAGTTAAGTTAATAGGCTAGTTACCAGATATAGTTTCCCATCAATATTATGATTAGTGATGACTAATTGCATCATTCTTTGAATTGTTTGCAAATTCTGATGTCAAAATTGGGAATAATTAATTCCTTCACTGCCAGAGGGACATTAAACACATTGCCTTACTCTTTATTGCAGAGTGGTTGGGTTAAATTACTGCTAGCTGTCATTTATAGCGTTGCTAACAGCTGCTATTTTTTAATGTAATCCCTTTATGTGCTTGTTGGCATGCTCTTTCAGTACTGAAATACCAAGGATAAATGTTTTGCTTTCTAGCAGTGCAAATGCCCAGTGCAAGTTTTTAATTCTGCTTTCCACTTGTTAAATAGGGATAGCAAATTGACCATGCTCTTGCAAGAATCTCTGGGGAATATCAACTGCAGGACTACCATGATTGCTCACATCTCAGATTCTCCAGCAAATTACCAAGAAACCCTTAGCACTGTTCAGCTCGCTTCTCGCATTCATCGAATGAGAAAGAAGAAATCCAAGGTTAGTAATTGTATTCTCTTTAATGCTTGTAGCAACGTATTACATTGCAAAGCACGTCAGCCCAGCAATACAAGAGTACTGAATTCTGCGGCAGACTTTAGTACTGATCCAACATTTTTAGCTATTTAAATTCCAGTCATACTTTTACTGTTCAGGGAAGATTAATCAGTGTTGAAATTGATTCTTCCTGTTGAAATATGCAGTGTGTGTAATCCAGTAGTCATATACGTGTGAATGGCAATACAAATTAAGCATTCAGCATTCATATTTACATGCCTGACTCTGCGCATGTGCTGTAAATGTTCAATTAAGTGGTCACCTGTTTGGATCTATGGAACACTAGGATATACTTTATATATGTATTCAAAATCTTGAAAACGTATGCGTTGTGTCCCTCTGTCAATTAATTATGTAAATGACCATCACAGATACAGCACAATACTGGTCTTGGCTAGTTCAAAGATGAAGATGGTGGCATACTGTTCAGTGTTATAACCCTGAAAGAGTTAATAGCTCTGGAAATAACTATCCCTGTCATTGTGTTTCTACATATAGCTAACTGAGGATGCTCCACAATTCTTAGCTGCAATGTGAAGAAAGCTTGTGGATTTGATATGTCTCCCTTAAAAGGGTCATGCGTGAGACGGGAAAGCCTGCAGCTGTTGTGCTATAAACACTCTTTCTTTTTCTCTTTTACAGTATGCCTCTAGCTCATCCGGGGGAGAAAGCTCTTGTGAAGAAGGCCGTGTTCGACGACCCCCTCATATAAGGCCTTTCCACCAAAGAACAGTTGTACTTGACCCGGATTTTCCAGCTCTGGGAATGCACAGTGATCCTGACTATTCCTCAAGCAGTGAACAGTCGTGCGATACTGTTATATATGTTGGGCCAAATGGAGCTGCTTTATCGGACAAGGAACTGACTGACAACGAGGGGCCTCCTGAATTTGTTCCTATAATACCATCACTCCTCAAGAAGAGAAGTAAAGATAATTTATCTAATATCAGAAGTTGTGATAAAGATCATCTTAAATGCAACACTTTTGCTGAACTTCAAGAGAGGTTAGAGTGTATTGATGGGAGTGAGGAACCTGCCAAGTTTCTTTGTGAAGAACTTGTTGCAGCACATTGTACTAAAGCCATGAACTATGAAGACAATGTAAATTCTAAGTCAACAAAGGAAAAAATATTACTTTCTGGACTTTGTAAAAGACCCGGCTTTCAAGATATGGTTTCACCTAAAAAAAGTCAAAACATTACTATTTCAACTGCTTTTCAGCCAAATATTTCAGATTCTGAAACTAATGCACCTCAGTCTGCACAAGAACACCCTCAACAACATGCCAAAGCGGAAACTGTAAGGCTGGAATGCATCTCAGATGGAAACCAATTGACAATCATGGATTTACAAAAAACGTTAGCACCGAGTGTGTGTATGGCCCAGGAAAAACCAAAAGCAGCCACAGAGACATCAGTGAAAGAGAAAGCCTTAACGGCAAGAAGACATCTTCCCAGCCCAGCTCCACCTCCTGTTCAGGCCACTCAAGTTGGTTCACAGTCATGTAGCAGTAATAATGTTGGGGTCAGAACTCCCCCAATTGGAATGAGCAAACTGAAATCCCAAGATAAGCACAAGTTAGTCGGCAGCACATTACCAGTTAGCAGCAGCATGCCAAAACAGCCTGGCCCAATAGAGGTTCGTAGGTTTCGATCAGCTGTAAAAGCTAATTGCTTTGACCGAGACATAATAACCACTACAGTGACACTGCAGAAGCCAGTAGAGCTCAATGGAGAAGATGAACTTGTATTCACTGTTGTAGAAGAATTGTCTATTGGAGGTATTCTTGACAATGGCAGACCTTCCAGTATCATTAGCTTTAACAGTGACTGTTCACTGCAAGCCCTTGCCTCTGGCTCTAGACCAGTTAGCATTATTAGTAGTATTAATGATGAATTTGATGCATATACTTCACAGGTTGCAACTGCCGGTGTAAATATTGACATTGTGGTTCCACTGGCGGAGGATCAATGCACAATTAGCAGCAGACGTTCATCTATTAGTTCATGGCTTAGTGAAGTAAGCATTTGTACAATTAAAAGTGAAAGAGCTGAGACCTATGACAGTATTATTCCTCACTCTGCTCATAAATCTGATGAACTTTCAAAGTGTTTAAATGTGGGTTCACAAAATAATGCCGATCAAATAAGTCAAAGCTTGAAAAGTTCTTTGAATGACAGTGGCTTCTGCTTTTCAGAACTGGAGAATGAAAGCATGAGTTCAAGTCCTTTATTTTCCAGCAATGAAAAAAGCTTCAAAACCTCTGAGCTCAGCAAAACCAGTCAAGTTGCTCATCCTGCAAGTATCAAGTCCAAGTCTAGTGGCATCCGGGGTACAATATCGTTTGAGACCATCCATTCCAGTCTTCCTCGGAAACATAATACTACCTCAGTCACCACACATGGTCATGCAGCGAATTCCAAGGAACCAGTATTTGGTGACCCGTGGTTTGCAAAAGCAGATACTTCCTTGGAAGGAAGGTCTGATAATCAGATACTGTCCCCAAAATCTTCCATTTCTGGTACAGACAATCAGCTTAAACAGGGCTTGAAATCTGCACAAAATATTAGCTGTGCATCCAAACCCTTGAAATCACAAACATTAGCATGCTCTCAGCGTGTTGTGGATGGATGTGAAGTGGATGCTAAATCTGCCCCCAAAAAGACTGAACCTTTAACTAAAGTGCCGCAGCTTAAGAGAGGGGCCACAACATTGGGAGTAGTAACTACCTATAATTCCCAAACTGATTATGCACCCAAAGGCATTTCAGATGGAAGTCTGAAATCATCAGGTGGTAAAAAGAATTTAATGCAAAAATCTAGCATGTTGCCCAGGCCTGGTGGGACGGTCCCACCTGCACCTCCTGTACGGAAATCAAGCTTGGATCAGAAAAATGTACCTCTACATGCAAATAATCTTGGTAAACTAGATGGATTAGAGGGAAACTCGTCTGAAGAAGATGATGCAGAAAAACAATGTAGCAACACAGTGTTTTACAAAGGGGACAATTCATTGCCTAAAACAGCATCAAGCTTAAAGGCAAAAGTGAACAAAAGTGAATCTGTTCAGCGCTATGGGAGCCATATGTCTCTTGAAAGATGTGATAGCGTAACATCCATTGGTTCAAAAACAAATGGGGCTCGTGATAATAGCAACTCTTGCATTAACAAGGTAGGAAGAATAGTTCCCAAACTTGGGAATCCTACTGGGTCTTCCACTGTTACCTCACCTCCATCATGTTCAGCGGTTGCCAAAACCAATCAGGCCAAAAGTTCTCTGACTCAGAAAGCAACAAATTTAAACAAAAACCGCAGTCTGTCCACAAATGGCTCAAAGTCTCTTAGTTCTTCTGTTAAGTCACTGAACCAACCCAGTGGGAAAAATTCTAGCATTCCACCAAGCGGAAAGGCAGGCTCACGATCAGTTCAGTGCATGTCTACCAAGCCTGCTAGGGGAACAATAATGGGCACTAAGCAAGCACTGAGGGCAGCCAATAATAGGGTCAATGAATTGGCCTCTGGAAGCTCTGGAAAAATGAATCATTTTAGAGGTTCTACAGACTCTGATAGTGGAAATGACAGTGGTATAAATCTGAATGATGAAAAGTTGCAGACTCCAGTTCTACCATCACCTTATAGCAAAATCACAGCACCAAGACGACCTCAGCGATATAGCAGTGGTCACGGCAGTGACAACAGTAGTGTTCTGAGTGGCGAGTTACCACCTGCTATGGGAAGGACAGCTCTGTTTTATCACAGCGGTGGCAGCAGTGGGTATGAAAGCATGATTCGGGACAGCGAGGCCACCGGAAGTGCATCCTCTGCGCACGATTCCATGAGTGAAAGTGGAATGTCATCATCTGGACGCATGAGGAGCTTAAAATCCCCAAAGAAAAGAGGTAAAGTTTGACAGATAATGATATTCCTTTGATGGCAAATTGTTTGTCAGTCTCACTTACCTCACTGTTAGGCATCTGACATCCCACCAGGTGTTGTTAAATTACAAGAGGTTTGCCTATTGTCCATATACCTGGTTTAAAATCCCTGTGCATGCATTGAGAGGCCCATCTAGCCTGTCCAGCAGCCAAGTTATTTAGAGACAAAATTCTTGTTGATTCTAATTGTTACATTTAGCCTCTATCATTTTCAACTTGAAAGACTTAAGCGCTGAAGACTGACCTTGCCCACACTTTGGACTGGGAAACACAAGCTGTTCTCAGTCGGGGCACAGCATCAATATCCATTTTAAACTTTGCACTTGAAGCCTCCTCCATCTGATGCCATTTGGTACACCACCAAATATTTTATAAGAGTAAAACGTATGGCAGGTGCACATGTGTATATATGCTAATTGCCATATCTCTATAAATAAATGTTTTATCAGACAACCTTTAGGGCCATGCAACTTTTATTAGTTCTCCATAGGGATGCACCGAATCTACTTTTTTGGATTCGACCGAACCCCGCCCCTAATTTGCATATGCAAATTAGGATTCAGATTCAATTCGGCCAAATCCGATTCCTTCTGAAAAAGGCCGAACCCTGGCCGAATCCCGAGCTGAATCCTGGATTCGGTGCATGTCTGGATAACACTGTTTGTCTGTGTTTGCCTGTTGTGGCACCTGTGGGTAATGGTTATGAGCAGTGGGGATTATACCTGTTAGCACCTAAGGTCACATGACCCCTTATCTCTTGCAAAACAGTTATACAAAAAGTCATTTGTAGCTTTCATAACGTATCTTGTTTTTCTTAAAGGTCTTCAGCGTCGGAGACTTATACCAGCTCCATTACCGGAAACAGCGAATGTAACTGGCCAGTGGGTGGATCTGCCACCTTTGCCAGGCAATTTAAAAGAGCCATTTGAAATCAAGGTGTACGAGATCGATGACGTGGAGCGATTACAGAAACACAGGCAAGAGGAACCCGAGGTCAGCAGTCATTTTGTAACACATTAAGTATAGCTCTCGTGTACCCACAAATTGTACTCAGGTTAAAGGGATGGTTCACCTTTAAGTTAACTTTTAGTATGTTATAGAATGGATAATTCTAAACAACTTTTCAATTAGACTTAATTGTTTCTTATTTTATAGTTTTTGAATTATTTCCCTTCTTCTTCTGACTCCTTCCAGCTTTCAAATAGAGGGCACTGACCCCATCTACAAAAACAAAAATTCTGTAAAGCTATTGTTATTGCTACTTTTTATTATTCATCTTTCTACTCAGACCATCTCCTATTTATATTCCAGTCTCTTATTCTAAGCAGTGCATGGTTGCTAGGGTAATTTGGACCCTTGCAACCAGATTGCTGAACTGGAGAGCTGCTAAATAAAAAATGAAAATTGCAGATTTGTCTGAGAATATCACTCTCTACATCATACTAAAAGTTATTTTAAAGGTGAACAATCCCTTTAACAAGCCATTTAGAGGAGGTGACTGCACTGAAATTCATACATCAGGGTTTCCCTTGTCAGGGACAATGAGACTAATTGCTGCACGCAATTAATTTGCTTTAACATGATTGATGTGAGAAAAGAATATCCATTAATATATTATGAGCAGATTTTATCTTGTGATCCAGCTGGATACAAGTTTATAGCTCATGGATTGTACTAGGATCATTGACTCTTTATGTAAAGTGTATAAAGTAATTTGTTGAAACAGCTATTAAATGAGACGTGGTTAGCGTAAACTTACTGTTCTCTAACATTGTGCATGTGTATTGCATGTGTATGGCATTCCTAAACTCATTTTCTTTTCTCTCCCAACAGCCCTTTCAAGATGTTGAAAAGGTAAGCTATTTTACATATTCTTTAAGGAATTTAAAATGATTGCTAGAATGCATTTCAGAAGTAATCTGAGTATTTGGTTGGTTATCTGGGACTGTTTGGGATTATCATGGCACAAAGGTTGTAGGCATGCTATGTGCATTGGTTGTGGTTTCTTTATGTTCTTCCAGTGGGTCTCTGTATGAATCAGTGTGCATAGATCTATTATTGTAAGAAAAAGTGTATCCTACTGCCTGCTTCTCTGCTGAATCTAGGGAGATATTTATATGTATGTATCTGATATACTCTACATACATTAGGCCAGAATTTTATGGCTGTTTTTAAATGAATTAGACATAACGGATTTCAGACATACTTTGCATTTAGCTTGGAATTTCACATTTAGCATGCTAATGAGGTTCTCTCCCTATGCTTAATTTATGCACCCCATTCAGCTGAATCCTTTCTAGTCTTTTAAACAAGCTAATATTTGTCATTCGCATGTTTACCACTGGCTAGTCCGTTAATTGGAAGGGAGTAGTGCAATCTGAAGAAGTAGCTGTATTGTGGATTATCTGTAAAACAACTTACATTTTCTACTGTTGATTGTTGAATGAATTGGACTGTGTTCAGTAAGCAGCAGTTCATGTTAGTTCTGTTTAGGATAAAAGGGTAATTAAAGTTCGGAAGAGAAGTGGTGCTTTGGCACACCAGATACTCTGACTGCTTCAGTGCTCTCGGGTCCAATCGGGACGAATCGGAAAAATTAACAGATGGGCAAGAATTTTTTGTCTGCTGAGGTTCCCCTTAGAGCATTGCAGCAATCAAATTGACTGGTCTGTTAAAGCCTTTTGACTTGTGCAACTGCTATATACAGTAGAGTGCTGTACCAAACCAGAGGTACAGCAGACCCATGACCTTTCCATGGCAAATTGTTCCCAACTTGTGCTAGGTTTGCCACCTTTCTCTGCTGAGAATACTGGCCTTTGGGCTGGGGGCGGACAGTGATGTCATTGATGATGTAACAGGGCTGGATGGAGCAGGGAAATCAGTAGGACAGAAGCATGCTCCTGATATAAAGGGAGTGATTGGCCACAAAGAGGGACACAGAATTTATAGCTAGGGGTGCCATCCTTAAAAAATTTACCAGCAAATATATTGCTGGTAAATTGCTAATACTTGCATCCTTCATAGCTGGTGACTTGCTGGCTAGGCCGCCCAAATACCTGCCGGCAGGTGTGTAAGTATAGAGGCAGCAGACCCTGTGGTTGCGGGGTAGCCTGGGGAACAGGGGTACCGAACTGCTGGGTCTGCTGTATTGAAATGACTGCCCCCCAGCCGTGGTCATGGAGTAAAATAGGAATGCCCAGCCATAGCAGGCCGCTCTGAAGTTTTTTTTGGCAGGAAGGGCCTGGCAAAGGCTAGTTACGCCACTACTTACTGGGTGGCAACCCTAGCAACGGCAGTTTTTTTTTAAAGGTTACCCTTTTACTTATGGGTTATGTTGATAAAAATTGTTATGTAACAAAATAATGAAAACTTCATAGTTTCCATACAATTTGGATTTTCAATAATCAAAAATTGTTCATTTGCAAAATCAATTTGCATATTTATCAAAAATATTTTTTTCTCATATCTGCTCACAGAAGGCCAGAAAAGAACATGCATTGTCTGTAGGCAGATAATTTGTGATGTTTAATTCTTTTTTATTTTATTTTCAGGGCTTGATGTACTTCAACAACAAACTGAGTTTATTAGAAAGACGTCAGCAGAAAGTTAAAGATGTTAAAGCAAAATATGAAATGCTGAAACAGGAGTTGGAGGAGACTAAATGCAGGTTGATGATGCACCCACACAAGTGGAGAGGACAATGTATGTATTACCAAAAACCATATTAACTTTTTTCAAATACATTTATATTGGTAATGTGATCAAGCACCTAATTTTTACTAACTTGGCTGGAAAACGCTAAACAAACAAACTTGATCATATGGAGAACTGCAAGCATAACATCTAGACCAGTGATCCCCAACCAGTAGCTCATGAGCAACATGTTGCTCACCAACCCCTTTGGATGTTGCTCCCAGTGATCTCAATGCTTATTTTTAAATTCCAGGCTTGGAGGCAAGTTTGGTTGCATAAAAACCAGGTGTACTGCCAAACAGAGTTACCTGTAGCCTGCCAGTCCACATAGGGGCTGCCAAATCACAGCCCTTAACTTGCACCGCAGGAACTTTTTATGAAAATGTGACTCACGGGTAAAAAATGTTGGGGCCCATTGATCTAGACGTTGCATGAAAGCAACCACAGTTCCACAGTTCAAATTATTCTCAGCTGTCGACTGAATATATAAACCCTTGAATACATTCAAACACACTATAGTTCAGAACAAAATAAATACTCTGTTATGTCTGCAGGTAGTTGTAGCAGGAAGAGTACTATCTATCTCTGACACCTACCTTTAGACACACAGTATTTTACTGTACTTCATTATGTAATTATATTTTACTGCACTTCATTATGTAATTTATAGGCCTTGCTTCTATTGTTCCCTGCACAAATGTAACAGTATTGCTCACACAGCATGCACAGAACATACAATTTATTTGAGAAGGAGAAAAAATGATGGTTTTGTGGGGCAGAACCCTACTAAAATGTGTACTAACTGCCCTTATCTGGCTCTAACTTCCCAGTGCATACGTATCCATGGGCTTGGATCGGTAATGGCTTCTAGAGTTACGTGTAAGGGAAGAATGCTTGGTGTCAGAGCTAATGAAAAAAAAGGGGAAAAATGCAAAAAGTTTTACAAGAGGTTAATGGAAATTGGAATGTGTCAGGCCTTGTTTAATTTAACAACAAATGTACACATGAAAAGTAGTCTATCCTAACATCTCAGACTGTGATGGCCAGAGGTTACTGCCATTACTAAAGCTTTCTAAAACAGACACAGCATCTCCATTCCAGTTTGCTGTAATATAGAGTAACATTTACAGGTATGGGACCTGTTATCCAGAATGCTTGGGACTTGGGGTCTTGCAGATAAGGGATTTTTCCATAATTTGGACATCTGTACCTGTAGGTATACTAAGAAATTATTTAAACATTAATTAAACAGGATTGTTTTGCCCCCAATAAGTATTAATGATATATTAATGGGGATCAAGAACAAGGTACTGTTTTATTATTACAGAAAAAAGGAAATTATTTTTAAAATTTAAAATGGAGTCTATGGGATATAGCCATTTAGATCCCATACCTGTATCATAATTGTAAGGTTTTCTTTGCTTAAAATCAAATGGCCCACAAGCTGTGAAAATGTAAGTTTAATGCCATGTTTATGTGGAGGTGTCAACATCCCTCTATAAAAGTAACTATTACCAGGGCCCTTAAAAACATTGATGTTTTGACCACGTTGTAAGTCTGGTAATGGCAGCCCCTAAATACTTGACACAGTCTTTCCATTATCAAAGAAAATCTCAAACAGGGAAATTAGAAAATATATCCCAAGTTTCACAGAAGGTTGAAGCAGTCGCAGGAGTAGTCACATTAAGCTTCAGAATTGTTTGTGTGTGTCGCTGGGTGTGATTTTAATCGCTTTTACTTTCTGCTTGACTGTGTCTGTGAAAAACAACTTTGGCTTCAGGTTAGCGTTAAATAGATATTGTCTTTTGGAATAAACTAATGTCTACTAAAATGCTGCCTTGCCTTCAACTATTTTGTCCTTAATTCTTTTCTTCTGTTTTAAAATCAACAGTTGAGGTGGATCCCAGTCTTGATAAGGAGTCACAGGAGTACCTGGAGGCATTGGAACAAGTCACAGAGGAACTTGAACTATGTGTAAATGTGTGCAAGTCTCATGTCATGATGGTGACCTGCTTTGACATCGGAATGATCTCTGATCAGCAAGATGGAGGAAGAGAAGTGGAAGTCTGAAGGCGGACAATAGGAAGAAGATACAAAGATGGCTGTGCAGTGTGTGCAAAAATTGTAGATTAGAATGTGAAATTATAAGCCTGCAAAGAATGTGATTGGATTTATACCGATGAAGAATTGTAATGTTTGAAAATTAACGCAGTGCCTCAAGACCTTAACGATACAGAGAGTAAAAGGGAGTGTCTAGCTCTTGGTTCCCAGAGAAGCAATGACCTCTCCAGTACCTAAGGGATTTTAGCCAATCGCAACCTGAAGCTCATAACAACCCATTATCACGTACTGCAATGGAGGACCCTCAGGAAGGGAAAATGGTTTATAGGAAAACAAAAAATCTCACAACAGAGAGAGAAAAAATGAAAGTGCCTTCTTTTTATATGACTATTTTGTTTTTAAATTTCATTTGGTGCTAGAATAAAAGCCAGCAAACCTAAGCAGACCATTTAATGTATCGCCATTAAATATTTTATACTGTACAGTGTATGTATGATTACCTGTAAAATGTTTTTTTTTTTTTAGCTGGAGCAATAAGTAAATTATGTTTTCATACCTGAATTTGCCTTCTGATTTTATGGAAATGCTGCTTTGTGCTGCAGAGCGAAACTGTATTATACTTTTCTTGAATGAAAAACAAATGGAGATATTTTTTATGAACATGTATCTAATGAAAGTTTATAAATTTATCATAACTTTTTTGGTTTTTATAGATTTCCTTTCTAAAACTGTTCTCCCTGTATGTCTTACACGCTTACTGACCGCCTGTTGAGAGAAAAAAAAATGACATAGGCTCTTTTGCCTAATGATCCTCATTTCCCTCAAAGAACTCAATTGTTGGACATCTTGATTTTTCTAACAGCACAATGCAATTTCTGAATTTCCTTTTTTTATTTCCTTTTTATAATTTTTCTAAGGAAGGCAAACCCTCAGGAGAAATCTATACATGCTGCATGTAATGTGTGCATTTTTGTAAGGGGATCACTACGTTGTAACTGTACTGAATGATTGCCAAACACCTTTCAAAAGGTTTTTTTTTGTGTGTATGTAATATTACATTTCATAATAATTCATATTTTAAAATCATTTTGTTTTTATATGAGGTTTACAAAACCTTTGTATAAATGTAAAGTATGTTCAGCTTTTATCTGTGAATAAAAGATGAATTTATTAGTATATTATTTCTTTGTGTTAAATTTGCTTTAAAAACTCTCTCTCTCTCTCTCTCTCTCTCTCTCTCTCTCTCTCTCTCTCTCTCTCTCTCTCTATCATCTATCTATCTATCTATCTATCTATCTATCTATCTATTTGTTATGTCAGTATATTAATCTATCTCTCTCTCTCTCTCTCTCTCTCTCTCTCTCTCTCTCTCTCTCTCTCTCTCTCTCTCTCTCTCTATCATCTATCTATCTATCTATCTATTTGTTATGTCAGTATATTAATCTATCTATCTCTCTCTCTCTCTCTCTCTCTCTCTCTCTCTCTCTCTCTCTATCTATCATCTCTCTCTCTCTCTCTCTCTCTCTCTCTCTCTCTCTATCTAACAATGCAGCTCTTATTTGTAGGTCATGTCAGCGTGAAAGACAAGTTATACAGGGCAGTAGATCAAATAAAATATTTTGTATTGTAACCTAAAAATGGGTCCAGCAGGTTCCAAACTTTGGTGCTACCTCTGGTGCTCAGTCTGAAGGCCAGTTAGAATGAGATTTGGGGAGTAAGCCTATATGCTATCTTAGATATTCTTGGAAATATGGTTAAATAACTATTCTTGGAAATATGGTTAAATAACTGTTACATGTAAGGGAGCAGTTATCCTGAAACTCATTATTAAGAAAGCTTCTAGATACAGGAAAGACATCTTCCATAATAATCCCAACAATTCAGATTTTTAAAATTGATTTCCTTTTCTCTGTGTTAATAAAACAGTTTATTGTACTTGATCCTTACTAAAATATCCTTATTGGATGTTTAAATGATTTTTAGGTATGAAGATCCAAATTATGTAAAGAATCCTGATGCAGAAAACTCCAGGGCTCAAGCATTCTGGATAACAGGTCCCATACCTGTACAACAATATTTTCCTACCTGTAACCATGTAGTTAAGGGGCCCAAAATAATGGACAGCCAAGGGGGGGCTGGATCGGAAAAAGTCTGACAACCATTGATATTGACAGTAGATAGGTGAAGGCAATGTGTATCTTTTTAAGAGATAACAATACACCAGTTCACCAGATTTATCATGAATTATATAAATGTAATATAGACAGAATAGTTACACATCTCAAAATGATAGGCCTGCTGAGCAAAGGGGTTAAACATTGATGTAATCACACTTCCTTATTATAACACAAAAGATAGCATTTTTTTCAAATTTAGTTCTATATATGTGTTTTTTAAACATTTGGATGCATTTCTGATCTGATCCTAAGGCTCCTGGGTCATTTGATGCTTAGCATCTACATTGCAGTCTGTTAAAAAATGCTCTTCTGGACTCTGTACCTACAAAATATTTATCTCCCCGTAGTACACACACACATTCTACTGCAGATGGCTAGTCATTTATATTTTATGATGTTGTAGACTGTATATGATTTCAGAAGTCTTTTTTGCACAATATTTTATTTATTTTTCATCCTTCTGGGTTTATGATCGCTAAAACAGAAACTGGATGAGTTTCTACCTAGAATCCATAAAATGCCATAGCCATATATCTCTCTCTGCAGAATATGCCTCTTACAGTGCTAACCTTCGTACTGCTGCCCTTCCCCGTTGCTTTGATACATAGCTTGGCTACTTTCAAGTCATCAGGAATAATGGCTCCCTTGTCCATTTCCTTTAAAACTGTCATCAGTGAGAATAATCCTGTATTCTATCTTTCTCTTTCTGTATCCCGAGTGCATTGCTGCAGCATTTTTGGTCTAAAGTCGGGTTTCATTGAACGCAGATAAGTTAAAACTTAATTTTACCTATACAAATAAGTTTTCACTTTTAATACACAGTGGTTATATGCTATTGCATATTTGATGTATCATTTAAATAATGAATTTATTTAGACCTTGCTATGTCGTAATGTCCAGACAGAATCCTTTAGTTGACAACAGCAGTTCCCCTGGATCCAGAAAAGATATGTATCATAGTGGTAGTTTGGGGGAACCAAGTCTTTTTTTCCAAGTTTAGTTCTGTCCATTTGGTCTGTGATGTCTGTATCTTGCATGCAACCATAGGCCTGAGAAAGTATTAATTTACAGCTGGAATAAGAAAATATTTGTTTTTCCCACCGAGGTGCATTAGGATAATCTACTAGTCCCAGAATTCTAATTACAATGACATAATTGCTGAAGCTGAAAAAACAACATGCCATTCAAGTTCAGTCTCTGCCAAATATGATCCAGAGCAATGCAAACATAATCCACCCCTGAAGCTATTCACCATTTCACAATGGAGAAAATGATTTCTTGCCCGATTGTTCATATTACAAACAGATTTCCTCTTGCTTCTAATCAAAACTGTTGTTATCTTTTAATGACATTTTCAGTGTATTTACTTCATCTTTGCAGTCATTGGTTCCCTTGTCTGAATTACAGATGTCATAATGTTCAGTAATGCAAATCCTACTAATGGGATCTAAATATAAAACATACACACACATACATTGCAAAAATGCCATATGTTACCTAGAAGAACAGTTCCATCTAATCCTAATTTTGTGGATTTAATGATCACCACATATTGTACATTTACATATAGGGGCAAATTTACTTAAGGTCGAATATTGAGGGTTAATTAACCCTTGATATTCGACTGTCGAAGTTAAATCCTTCGACTTCGAATATCGAACGATTAAATCCTTCGAATCAAACAATTCGAAGGAATTTAATCCATCGATCGAACTATTTTTCGATAACCAAAAAAAGATAGCAAACCCTATGGGGACCTTCCCCATAGGCTATTATAACATTGATAGCTTTTAGGTGGTGAACTAGGGGGTCGAAGTTTTTTCTTAAAGAGACAGTACTTCGACTATCGAATGGTCGAATAGTCGAACGATTTTTAGTTCGAATTGTTCGATTCAAAGTCGTAGTCGAAGGTCAAAGTAGCCCATTCGATGGTCGAAGTAGCCAAAAAAACATTCGAAATTCAACGTTTTTTTTCTTCTATTCCTTCACTCGAGCTAAGTAAATGGGCCCCCTAGAGTATTTTGTAAAAACATTTTCACAATTCTGCATTCAGCTTTCTCAGTGGCTAAATCATAGAAAACCATTGAAGCTCCCAATGTAACTGTTGTAACAAACTGCATGTGTGCTCAATCCTAACATCAGTAGCTTTAATACATAGAGATGCTAAACTCATTTGCTAATACTGGGCACACATTCCCCACTGCAGTTACCCATTGGAATTAATCAATAATTAGATTTGATTTATGTACTGTGGGTAGAATTATGAAAGCATATCTATGATTGGTTGCCAGAAATGTGTTTATTATTCTCTCTGCAGTAAACTGAACAAAGCTAAGGGCTGACTGGTTTCAATTGTTACTGAATCCTTTGACTGTTCTTTCTGTATGTAAATATTCTCTTTAATCTTTATAGACCAGACACGCTAATGGCACTGCATATAGGTGAAGAATGAAAAAGTGAGAGGGACTTGGACTCTGAGACACCCAAGGGAATTCAAATAGTCAGCGGTTGGCCCATTGTGGTTTGGGTTGTTCATTCCCTACACTGCCTAACGCATTAATTTAGTTGCAGTGTTTGGGTAGATTATTTTTCCTTTGCAGCTATTTAACAAAGCTTTTGTGAACCCAAGTGTTTGCCATATATGAACATTAAAGTGGATTCCATACAAATACATATTTGTACATTCATGCTGACATTATTATGGATACTTAGTAATTTCTAATTGATACATTTGGGGGTTTATTTATTAAAGTCTGAATGCCACAAACTTGAAAAATATGAAGTTTTTTTCACTATGAAATCTAAATTTTTAGTGTAAAAAAAACGTTCAGAATTTTGAAACCCCAGGAGTGTTAAAAGTCTGAATAAAAAAGTAATCCAACTCAGACCTGCAGAGTTCATGTAGAAGGCAATGGGAGAAGTCCAGAAGATATTCTGATCTGCTCTGGGTTTTGTGTAATAATTCGAAGATTTTGTGGTTTTCAGACAATAATCTGAAAAAACCGGGCATCAAATCTGAAAAATTTGTACGATTCAAATTATTCCACTATTTTATAGAGTTTTTCGGCGCACAGGAAATGTTCAGGGAAATTTATTGATAAATAAGGGGGAAAAATCCGTGCGGATTTGGTTTAAGAATTTTTCAGAAAATTATGGGAAATTTTTGGATTATGATAAATAACCTGATTCTGATCAAAAACATTTATATTACTAGACAGTTCCATAAATAAAGCCAATAATTTCAGCCAATAGCTACCTATAGCTCTATTATTTTATAGGGATAGTTACAAGTTTCAGGGTTTAAAGAAATGTGTCACTATGCCTAATGCCCACCCCACCTCCCCCCTTTCTAAACCCTGTCAATCTCCAACATGATTGAAGTTGATCAGCTTTCTGATAGGTTGGAGGGCAATTGTAAACAGCGCCCCAGCAAATGAGATCATTGTCCCTCCCCAAAAGCACAACATAAACCAGGAAGCTGCTCAACTTCAAGCTGCATTAGATAGTGAAAGAGGTTAGTAAGTGTTGAGCTGGGGGATGCATGGGGGAACATCCATTAGAAAGGAATAGCAGCATTAGGGATTATGTTTACATACTGACACGTTCACTATCCCTTTAAGAGTTTTATTCAACAACCTATGTTACATGTAATGAAATATTAAAATACATTTCTTTCTGATAAGGGGTGTCTACCATAAATTTTGTTTGGGCCTGGGTAGGAAATCTTATAAACTAGTATAAAATAGAGTATAAAATAAATTCAATGAGCTCTAAATTACTGTAGGTAACTGCACAAAATAGGGTCAAACCCTGAAACCTTGGTCAGCCTACTTTGCCAAATTTCGCCATGGAAATGATACCCATAGACTTTAATCGATTTGCACAATGTGTCGCGCATCAAAAAAAATGTTGTCGCCCATAGACTTCAATGCATTTCGGCAAATTTTCGCTGTTTTGCCAATTTTGAGCGAAGCGAAACAGGACACATTTGCTTATCACTACTACAGACTATTATGGTTGGTTTCGAGAAGAGCTACTTTTTGTATTATAATTCTACTTTTTACTATTACAGAAAGAGCATATTAAAGATAACCATTTTTATCATCAAATTCACTTCTTTCCTTTCAGCTGTTTCACGGTGACTTGTAGTAATGGACTTTTAATTTAAAATGGGAAATAGGAATTGATGAGTTATAAGCTCTAGTTAAAACGGGTCGAAAAAGAAATTTATATTTAACAGGGTATTCCCTATACAAAGCATACATGCATGGAAAATGTATTTATAAATCATTTGCTATGTAGCAAAAATAGAAAATGTTATAATTACATGACCTTTATAATATTGTTTTACTTACTACTTTGTTTCTAGGTCTGTGGTACTGAGTGGTCTTCCAGGGGGCTCTACAGTATCGGGGGCCTGCTGTGAACAGAATATGTTATCTTGTGTAAAGGGGTTATTTATAAAAGGTTGAGTGGTGTTTTCCCCAAAAATTCTAGTTTTCCAAGGGTAGTTTCAGTAAAAACTCGAATTTTCTGGGATAAATGTTTTTGAATTTTTCGATATTTATTATGCCCCAAATCTGCAAAAAGCCTGCATCCAATGGCAGAGGTCCATTTGAAGATGTTTTTAGCCTTCATGAATTTCTGTTTTTTTTGGTGGTTTGCTCTCAAAAACTTGATCAATTTGAGGTATTCAAGGTTTTTTCTGCCGATAACTTGATCAATTTGAGTATTCGCATTTTTCACCCGATTGCATTCAATCTTGTTTTTTTACATACATTTTTTTCATAAATAAGCAAACATTCAAGTTATGAGTTTATTCGTGGTAGAAAAAACTCAACCTTTGATAGATAACCATCATAATGTTTTTATATATGGAGGTTTTTGTTAGTAAACTAAGTATGTTGATTGCTCAAGGTACCTTTAAAAGGGTATCAGAGAAGGGGTATACACCTTAAAGGCGATGTAAAGTCAAAAAACAAAATATCCTTTAATTAATTTTGTACCGTTTTTATAATAAACCTGACTGTATGCAGTGAAATTCCCCTTTGTTTTACTTGCTCTGACAGCTGCAGATAGGAAACTTCAGACGGTCCCTAATTGCTCTGCAGGGAAACGATCATACTTTCAAGCGGCAGGGAGGAGGCCCCCTCACCTTACTTCCCGAACTCGAGCAGCTTTGTTTGTTTCCCTATAGAGCAGGTGGCGACCATGTGAAGATTTGTACCTGCAGACCCAGTGCAGTCTACATATTCTGATTATTAATCAGTCTTGCTAAATCGGCTTCTGGCAGATATTATTTGATTTGTGCTATTTTGATAATTTATGACGATCCCTAAGCTTAACATCCCAACTGAAGCCCAGACCACACTGAGCATGTGCATGGTCTAGGTCTTGCAAAGATGTTTTACAAGATGATGACCCCCTGTGGCTAACTTTGAAAGCATAAATCATTTGTTTAAATTTACTGGTGCAGTAAATTCATGTTTATGTTTAGTATACAAAATACAGCATTTCTAGCATTATTCTATTTTTAGACTTTAGTTCTCCTTTAAGTCCTGAACTACAAGTCCTTTCTATGAGTAACTGGATATTGCAGATGAACAATAGCTGGCAGATATGGGCATAATAAAATTAGAGCACTCAGATGATGCATTCGCTCCATGTGGACCCATCTCAGGTGATTTATACCAGTAAATTTATAGTGGAGAGAAAGATACAGTGTAGAGGAATTTGTGTTTAGTTCTTAACGACAGGTCCGCCGCAGCAGGGCCGCCATTAGAAATCACGGGGCCCGTACAACCAAATTTTTTGGGCCCCCTGGGGTCCACCTTCCCCATCCCCCAAGACCCACACCAGATCCAGCCCACCCCAGTTAAAAAGACAGACATCAGCGCTAAAAATGGCAAACCCCCCACACACAAGTTATAAAATGCAATTGATGATCAGGGCCCCCCTATAAGTAAAAAAAAACCTGTGGTGCCAGGACCCCCCCATAAAAGTTTTTTGTTTAAAAAAAACTTTGGCGCCAGGGACCCTCATAAAAGTTTTTTAAAAATCATTGGTGGTCAGTGCCCCCCATAAAAGTTAAAAAAAAAATCAATGGCAGCAGGGACCCCAATAAAAGTTTTTTAAAAATCATTGGTGGTCAGTGCCCCCATAAGTTAAAAAAAAAATGTTGGCGCCAGGGCCCCCCTTACAAGTTAAAAAAAACATTGGCGCCCCAGAGAATATTTTAAAAAAAAAACCCATTGGTGGCAGGGGCCTGTAAAGTATTAAAATAATACATTGGTGGCTAGGGCTTTAAAAATATTAAAAAAACACACATTGGTGTTCAGTAGAACTGACCTCGTGACTTCAGGACTTCAAGTTCATCTGTTTTCGTGACTTTGGGTCTTTTCGTGGCTTCATGACTTCAAGTTCGGGTCTTTTCATCCCTTTGGGTCTTTTCACGGCTTTGGGACTTCGGCAGTTCGGCTCTTTTTGTCACTTTGGGACTTTTTGTGGATTCGGGACAGTCTGGTGGACTCTGTAAAGAGTCTTGCTTAGTGAATTCTGATCTTAGATAAATAAGTGTGTTGTAAGAATCCCAAAGAGATCATTATAAGCAAAAATAACTGAATAAGCCTGCTTGTGCTGTTTCCCATCATGCTGGCTGAAGCCTTTCTGCTATACTGAGAACAGAGTATAAAAAGAACTGGCTTCACTCAGTCTGCAGATACTTCCCATACATCTATTCTAATACAGAAGTGCTTATATTATAAATGTTATATGGTGATTTCTACTTGGTATAACATGACCAATCTATGATAACATGTTATACTTTGATTTTATGGAATGTGTTCATTCAGTATTTAGATGACAGTTTCTGAAACTTTTGAAATGTTTCCAGTATATCTAACTTTTTCAGAGTAGGGGGGTTAAGATACAATGTACTCTGCATTTGAGATTTGAGCTATACTAAAACAGTTATTCCATACAAAAAAACCTTTGGAGCCCTTGGGCAGCCTGGGAGGACACAAACATCCTTCTCTATCTGTCTCTAAATAGACAGCTCTGAAGTATATTATATAATTAATGCACATTGTAAATTGGTTAAGCATTGCTTGCACTGTTACAAACAAAGATTCCTTTATCACTGCAGTTTGCCACAACAGTTATTATGTGCTGAAATCTGTGCCTGCAAGGCGAGATCTACATTAAATTTAGATACCTATATTAATTATATATATTGTGCTGGCATTTGGCAGTCTCCTAATTAAAATTTCTATCATATAAAGAAGGTCTGCAGCGGTTTAACTGTCATTTCTTACTTATTGGGGCAGAATTGTGCAATGTAGGTAGTAAAGGAGAAAATGCGCTTGATGAAATAATAAAAAATGTGAATTAACAAGTGCAAAGTGAACTTCATCTTAATTTGCAGTTCAGGAGAGAGGCATTAAAACACAGTTATCAACATAGTTATCAGCTGAACTACTTTCTATTGTTGTACTGTGATAAATAATTTAGCGAGTTTGTTGTCTTAAATAAACCCTGTTTATAAACTTACCAAAAGTGTTCTTAGCAACTAGCTCACTTTACAGTAGCAGCTGAACAGTAGCCAAAGGTGCAAGTTATTCAATCTTCTTCAGTGCACCATGTGCAACTCAGTGACCTTAACAATGGTAGGAAGGTTAGAAGTAAAGCTGTCTATGTCAGCATCATTTATGTGGATGAATTTCAATTTCACTTTATTCCTGGCCTTACTGAAAAAGTGATTTTCTTTATTTCTAACAAACAATTGTATAAAGCAGTTAAAATAATTGCTGCGTTTACTCTTCTTGCCAAGGTCATTAGACGTTCACAACCAGTTAGTAGGGAGCTGGTAATGGAGAAAACCAGATATGGTAAAGCCCAATGTCCAGAGGAGGGGTCAGGTAGAGTTGTAATGCAGATATCAGGCAGAAGTAGGTCACACAGTGATCAAGAATAATTAAAAAACAGGGCAGGAGTCAGGAAACCAGATGATCAATACACAGTAAGTTGCATTTAAGAAGCTGCAATAGAGCAACATTACATAGCATTATTTTGAATTTAAAGTGAGTTATGAGTTCTTTTTTATTTTTGGGCCAAAGTGGCCAATGATGACATTGTGACAAACTCCACAGTCTCCTGCATCATGGTGTCAGTGTCACTGGATCATGTGGGAGCATCACAGGCACACATCTCAGGGTGGCTTGGATACATTGCAACACTGCGATCTACAACATACAGAGGGGTAGGTGTGCTTATTATAATTTTGTACTTAACCTCTGCCACTTTAATATTTATCTCCACCTAAATAATGAAAGAAAAAGAAAAGTTTAAAAGTAATTGCTATTGAAAGAGGTAGACAGATATTAACAATTATATTTATAAATAGCATATTGAAAATTTGTAACAAATGGATATTGGAAAGTCACTCTCTTAGACACTAATTTACTCTAAAAAACCATACCTTTGTTAGTCTACTTACCATTGGCAATATCAAACTAATAACATTTTTAATAACATTTTTGAATGACTTGGACAGTTTTAAAAGAAATTGGTGGGTAACTGGTCATGTACTTGGTCCCCCCGTTGTGGCTATTGGGGAATTGCCAAGAACCCTTTTATAAACAAGGTATAGCAACTGGGTGAATTTGACACATTTTGTTTCGCCGAAAATTCGCCACCGGCTAAATGTCGCCGACGCCCATTAAAGTCTATGGGCATCAAGATTTTTTTGACGTGCAGCGCCATACAAGTCTATGGGCGTCATTTCTGCAGCAAAACAAGGCGAAAAAAATTCACCCATCCCTAATAGCTACTTACACTAACACAATTACTACTTTGTTCATACAGCACTGTCTATTTAAGAACAAAAAAACTACAAGTAAAACAATACTTAAACCATATAACATTTATAAATGGCTGGTTTTCAATGGTACTTTGAAGTCTGATTAGGCCTTAACATGATATCAGAAATAACATGAGTCGTCGCCTTCACCTTTAACTGGCTGATTTCTTGAACACACATGATATCCAAGGCTGTAGTCATCTCAAGATCTACAGGTAGCTTAATAAAGGTGCTGGTATATATTTATATTGTTTGGAGGGGTTGAACTTAATGAACTTTGATCTTTATTCAACCCAAATTAACTATTTAATCTGCTTGTGTACCTTACATTAGAATGGGTACAGTTCAAGGCTGAAAAAATTAACTATAGCTAAAGCAGTAACTCTAGAATAGTATTATGCAGAACTGACATTTGAGTGGGGTTAGGGGGTACTTTAGAGGGGGGCTGAGAGGGAAAAGCACAGGGTGTGGGAGGATTATCTATCGCGTTTTGACATAATTATGACAAAAGAATATGGACAAAATGGATTAGGGACATGGCCATGCATGTCAGGGGGAATTTTTATTCATTGGGGAACCATTGTTGGAAGGGCTCACCAACCTGTGGAGACCAGAGGGCTAATAATTGGGGCCCAAGGGCCCTGCTAAACTAGTAGTATGGAGCACAACAATTCCTGATGGTGGCCCTGGCACTAAGCACTGCATATTTACTTAATGTTACAGTGCCACTTCATATGAAGGGAGCTTGTTTTTATTTTGGGGAAAGACTGGCATGTTCTTGTACATCTACAAACAAATGAAACCTCAGAGTCAGATTACACTCACAGTCCATTCCCAGTTGCTGTTGCATTAGTGTGATCAACCGTTTCAGCAGCGCACTCAGGAACCACCTTGAAGAACCACACTATTCCAGATCTCAGGTAAACGTTAACAATCTTTATTTTCACATCTGATTTACAAACATAGCGTCCGAGGTCTGACGCATTTCGTGGCCACGCACTTCCTCAAAGACCTCATTTCTCATTAGCATACACAACATTTAAACTTCCCATGCTAATTAATTAATTATTCATATTCATTGTATAAAAAGGACATTTTCAAAATCAATTCATATAAAAACAATTGAATAATTCAGATCCATTCAAAGCAATTAATTTACACGTTTGTCAAATTGTATATCTTAATTAATTCGTTAAAAATTATATTTCATATCATTCCTCACAGCTGTATATATACTTTGTTCAAACTTTAATTAAATGCCAAGCTTTCCTTCTAGTGATCAATTTGATACTGTAACAAACTTTCGATACTTACAGACATTTAAATTTTATTTACCATGTAGCAATTCAAAGGGGCTATAGTATGTTTGGTCTAAAAGTAACAGCTAATGTTAAAATGTTACCGAATAAATACCCCTCAACCCTCTTAACCACTCCTGTAAATCTCTTCTAAGGAAGGGCGGGTGGGAAACCTCTCTTCTCTCTCCTACTATCAAATGGTGGCACTTCCTAATTAGATTGGCACTAAAATGGCCACCAGTGCCCACCCTTAGGCTTAACCACCCCCCTTTTCCTAACCTCTCCAATAGGGTCCTGCCTGTGTTAAGCCCGGGTCATGATGCCACTCCTCCTATCCTTGTTGCTATCCGTGGCATTACTTTCTGTCACCTTGGTTGTTTTCTCTCTCTTCCCTATTTCCTTCTATTTTTCTTCCCTCAATTAGTTCTATTCTATCGGAATCCAATGCTGACTTGAACGCTCTCTGCAGGACCTTCATGTCATATACCTTTTGTAGAAATGTATCACGCAATTTGTATGATTCCTCTATAAACTTGCTCTCCTCACTGCAGTTCCTGTGCAGTCGCAAGAACTGTCCCTTCGGGATACCTCCATTTAAATGAGGTACATGGCAGGAGTCTGCTCTCAGAATTGAATTCCCTGAGAATAGTTTGGTGTAAACAGTAGCCACAACCCCCCTATTTTTCATACTGATCCATAGATAAAAATATGCAATATTCCTTGCATCAAAGGTGGTGGTCCGGGCACTAAGCACTGCATATTTACTTAATGTTACAGTCCTCTGCACTCAACCCATTATCAATATATTTAAGACAGAGACATTTTGTGCATACTGCTACTGAAAAATGCCTTACCCTTTAAACAAAACAGGGATGTTTGTCCATATTCCATATTCTATTGCTTCATTATATATTTTGTTAAGGGACTAAATATATAATGAAGCAATAGAATTCTTAATGAATCAGATGAAAATTAAGCGTAGGACTGGCCAGATATGGGATGACTTTGACGTAGTTGGCCAGCTTAAATATATTGCAATATATGGACAAACAATCCCTGTGTTGTTAAAAGGGTAAGGCATTTTTTAGTAGCAGTATGCACAAAATGTCTCTGTCTTAAATATATTGATAATGGGTTGAGTGCAGAGGACTCTTGTATTTGACTATATGTATTTTGTGGTCACAGCCTCATTGCACCCCCGCCTAATGTTTTTAAAAATCAGTGGTGAGCACAACTTTCCCTTGTTTCTTAATGTTACAGTGCCACGTCATATGAAGGGAGTTATGAGTTTGTTTTTATTTTGGGAAAAGACTGCCATGTTCTTGTACATCTACAAACAAATGAAACCTCAGAGTCAGATTACACTCACAGTCCATTCCCAGTTGCTGTTGTATTAGTGTGACGTGCTTGAGGGCCTTATGTAATGATGAAGTGCACATAGTTAAACTAGTTATCCGAACAGCTCTGAGTTTTTTTAAAGGGCAGAGCTGGATGATGATCAGGCCATTCCTAAATTAAAAGGAAAATCTCAATGGAACTTTAACAAAACTAATACCTCCAAGCATTTTTTTTCAAAATAGCAAAGGCTGGATGCAGTTCATCCAAATCTATTCAATTACCTTGAGAAATAATGCTAATAGGAATTTCAGGAGGCAATTGGTTACCACTGTTAATCCTTTCATACTAGGAACTAGCGGCACAATAGAGCTGCTGGAGGCACTAATAGGTTTTTTTTCCCTTTCATATATTACATTTTATTTGTGAAGAAAAAAAGAAATTGTTTTTCTACAGGAAATCAATTCTGAGCAGCAGTAAATCCTGAGCTTTTTGACATGGTCTGGCTTAGCTCTGTAAAGATGAAAATGCAGCCAAATGTAATGTACTGATATGCATGTAATGTATATTGTAATATTCATTTCCATTAACATTGTTATGTGTCATTTCCAGTTAATACAGGAAATTATACAGTTTTACTTTTACTGATATTGAGGTATCCATATTTATATATAATACACAAGAGCCATGAATATCCTGTAAATGATATCCTTAGAAACAGTGCTTAGTGATGTCATCGGTTATAATTGGAGCTTAGTGATGTCATTTCTGTCACACTGAAACTTGTGTAATACGATAAATAAAGTACCCCCTGTTGCAAAATATGAGGATAGCCTGTATGAAAACACTCGTGTTTTATATGGTCATGGAACTCCTCATTAACTTATAATATCCTTATATTTTACAAGATGGGGTACTTTATTCACAATATAATGCAATGAAGAAGATATTGCAGCCAATGTGTATTTTGGAATCTGAAAATTGCTTATAAGAAGGTTTGTGCGGTAAAATTGCGAATATTTAAATTTATTGGATTTGTAAATAGAGTAATATAGGAAAAGCTGCTTTTTGACCTAAGTCTGCATGTTCATTTTTATGTTTCTTCATGCACAAAATCCAATTTTCTTGGATTGCTATTGGAAGGCACAGGGTAGAGATTCTGAAGTGATTAAGCTGAGGATGACAATACATACAGTATATAGCAATGTAGTAATATTATGGATAGGAGGCAGTCCCATAACATATGGAGTTAGGTAGCAGACTATTGTAAAAAAAATGTATTTGCAAAAAAACCCAAAAAACATACACCAATGCTTACTCATTTCAATATACTCTGTTTTCCAAGGCCTAACTTTACGTAATTCCTTAATGTCCTGCCATTGTGGCTTATGGTTACCCTGAAGCATAATATGTCTTAAATTTATACTTTTTATTCTTCACAATAATGCTATCGAAACTTTCCCAGCTGCAACTTTACTACTGCTTATAGATACTCTATGGGGACAATTTATTAAGCTGCAGATTTTGCGGATCAGGCTTTTTGATGCCAAAAATCCCAAAAAGTTGCTGAAAATAACATATCCGGCATTTATTATGCTACAAAACTGCGACGATTCCAAATATGAAAATTCTCCAGCTAAAACCTGTTGAGAACATGTAGAAGTCAATGGCAGATGTTCCCTTTACAACTGGAAGATCTGTGGCTTTAGAGGTTTTGTGTTTTTTAGAGTTTTTGACACTGACTGTTGTGCGACAATACAAAAAAGTCATAGTTATTGTTCGGCAACTTGAAAAATTTTTTTTTTGTGACTTTTCTCTTTTTTATATGGATTTTTTAAATAAATGTCATGACATTCATGGTTTTAGAGAAAGTGAGTTTAGTCATGGTTTCATAAACCTCAAAAACCACTAAAATCCAACCTTAGGCCTCTATGTGTATTTATATTCATACAATACAAATCTCTGCTGTGATTTGTGATATATATAAACCATTATACTTTTCTTCTAGGTCTCAGTACTTATTGCTTGTTATCTCCCTTTGGGATTATTGGCACTATCGATGCAATTAAAATCAGTGTATAAAGACACAATTAGCTGCAGATAAAAGACATTATGCCAGTCTGGCTTTTCATTACTGGTTTGCCTGCAAGTGAGTAGAAGCATAGAAACCCTTTATACTGAAACAGCTAATCAAAAGCACATCATTTCAGTCTTATACAGAATATATTTGCTCATTTGCTGAAGTATAATATATATATATATAATATATATATATATATATATATATATATAAATTCTAAT
Source organism: Xenopus laevis (assembly GCF_017654675.1). Classification (NCBI taxonomy): domain Eukaryota; kingdom Metazoa; phylum Chordata; class Amphibia; order Anura; family Pipidae; genus Xenopus; species Xenopus laevis. The sequence continues at coordinate 90,227,008 of NC_054385.1, forward strand.
TAAAACTTATACATTTTATTAAAAAAAATATATATATGTATAAATTGACTTTCTTCTAACATCAAGGAATGCACTTCTACCTTCTCAATGATCTGCTGGCAGTAAGGTTCATTCCAAGACTTTATTATATATATTTATATATAGTTATTATATTCCCCTATAAAAGCATCTTCTGTGAGAAGCATGAATATCCCAACTTGGCCAATCTTTCTTCATAACTGAGACCTTCCATATTAGATTACTCCTTCCTGAAGTCTCACTACTTTAATAATGTCCTTTTTAAGTACTGGAGACAAAAGAATTTATACTGGCTTTTACTGCTGCCATTGCTTGTTAAGGCTCAGTTTATTAATACCCATAGATCCTTCTCCAGTAACCCTTTTCTTTTTTCCACTAAGGGTACAAGTAGCCTGCTTATTCTTACATTTCAAGTGCATAAACTTATATTAATCAACATAGAAGTTCTCCGGTTTAGTAGCCTAGATCAATGGTTGGTCAAGATCCCCCTGCAAGGATGACACATCATGGATGCATTGAAACATTTTTGTATTAATTTTGTCATTGCATAACATATTGAAACCTGCTGTCTATATAAACATTAAAGCAGGAGAAGAAAAGTGTGTCCCATGTCATTGCACCATCCCATTATTTTATCTGAGATCCCAACTGTACAAAGTAAAACTTAACTTTTATTAAATAATCCAAATTAACACGAGAAAATATATCTTAAAAGCAAGGTTAGGTAGGGTAGCTGTTTAGACACGAGGTCATCAGCTAGTATACGATACATAAGATTGAGACTATGATGTGGGTTTATACTACAGTAACAACTGTTGCCCAACATCAATCCCAACTGCTGTAGTGCTGGCGTGCCTCAGTACATGTGAGGGATGGATGGCGTTTGGAGTTGTGTGGGCATATAAAAATCAAGCCCAATGCTTACATCGTAAGCACAAATGCCGTAACTAGCAACTTCCACCTGAGAGGCCCAGAGTCGACTGCAAAAGTACTTTCACATCGCCCCTCGTATCAAAGAAGAGGTAGCGAAGTAATGGGAGGCGGAAGCGGACTTCCGATATCGAGAACACACCTCGTTCCCTCCCACACCAACCTTCCTTTGAGGTTAGTCCAAGGTTTGGACACGAGTAGCCGGTTGGCAAAGTGCCATTGAGTGGATATCGGCGAGCCGTAGTGCCCCTCTCCAACCCTTCCACCATTCCTCCCTTCCACCAAACCACCAATCCCAGCTAGTGATCGTCCCTGCCTAACAGTTAAAAATAGGATGCGCCTGATGCGCTTACGATGTAAGCATTGGGCTTGATTTTTATATGCCCACACAACTCCAAACGCCATCCATCCCTCACATGTACTGAGGCACGCCAGCACTACAGCAGTTTGGATTGATGTTGGGCAACAGTTGTTACTGTAGTATAAACCCACATCATAGTCTCAATCTTATGTATCGAATACTAGCTGATGACCTCGTGTCTAAACAGCTATCCTACCTAACCTTGCTTTTAAGATATATTTTCTCGTGTTAATTTGGATTATTTAATAAAAGTTAAGTTTTACTTTGTACAGTTGGGATCTCGGATAAAATAATGGGATGGTGCAATGACATGGGACACACTTTTTTTCTCCTGCTTTAATTCTATGTATCATGTGACCCTGCACACCATTAATTTGCTATATCTTTATCAATGGATGGTGCTACCTACTACCTTTTGATGCAATTGTCTATATAAACATCTTTAACATGTTTAATATCCATTCATAAGAAGCACCACCAAAACCAACAGACATTAGTCTGGTCTTTTAGGGGCAGATTTAATAACTGGTGAAAAGTCGCCAGCGACCGCTTCGCACCCATCGCTACACTTCATCAGACGAAAATTAGCTCAGGCAACACTAATTCACTAAAATACGGAGTTTCGTCCCAGGTGCGAACGATGGCGACGTTTCGCTAGCGGTACTTCGGCAATGCGAGCATTTCAAAGTGAAGATACGCTAGCATTCATTTCTGCCTAGCGAAAAGTCTTGCGCTCAGGTTAATTTGCATATGGCGGGAAATTTAAAGTTGTATGACCAGTGCTACGAAATATGTTGGCGCTATATAAATACATGTTAATAAAATAAGAATAAATACTTTTCATTTACACTGTTCATTACACATGTTTAGGAAACCTTAATAAAGACAATACAGTTGTTATAATGCCCTACACATGAGCCCTCTGTGAAGTTAATGTTCCATATGTTAGAAAATGTATGGAGAAAAGTGGTTACAAAAAAATTTTTTTAAGGACTTTTGCAGACTAGTCGCCAGCTTTTTTTGAAAGTGGATGCATTTTCCACTCAGAATATGTAAGTGACAGAAGAATGAGGAAGATCTAAGAACTCCATTGCACTTCTCCTGGTCTGAGCTGGCGAAGGCAAGTCTGGCGAAATAGGTAACATTCAGTAAAATCCGCATTTTAGTGAATTTTCAGAGTAATGTCCATTCAACAGAGCGAATTGTTGCCTGGCTATAGAGTGCAAATGAGCGCTATCACCTGTTTCTCTCGCTAGCAAATTGGCGCATGCGCCCGTTAGTAAATCGGCAATGTCCTTGCAGGTGGCAACGCTGGAGAAAAGTCACAATAGTTAGCTACTTTGCCCTATAGTAAATCTACCTCTTAGTCTTGGTGATGCTATTTGCACATGGGTATAGTTGGCAAAAGTTGGATTCTTGTACAGAAAGTTTTATTAAACTAAACATGGAAGCAGTGTTTCAAGCACTGAGGGCTTCTAGGCATTGTTGGTTTAAGGCAAAGCTTACACAAGGCCGTAGCAGGCTCCAGGGTAGGAATATTGGCATCAAGTTCTAAGGCTTCCTTGACCTTTTGTAGATTATTACAATGCAAAAATATTCACATCAGAGCCCTCCAATAGTTGTTCCACTGGGGCTGGAAGAGCAAACAGTACTATATAAAGACTACAGAAGGGCTATATTTTTGTAAGAGAAATTATTTCTAGATTGTAGCAGATGAGATTTTCTTGAGTTTTTTTTTCTTTGAGTTTTTCTTATAATATTTCTGGGCTATTCCTAATGAAATTGTTATTTTACAGTAATTGTTATTAATGACATTTATCTATAAGTGTCAACATATTCCACTGCACTGTATGATAAATATTTACATACGGTATATACATCAAACAGATTCACATACAAAGCAACCATTAAATGATAAAAAAGGTAAAGAGGGCCCTTCCCCAAAGAGCTTACAATTTAGAATCATTCTATATTCTAGTTTGGGATTCAAAATATAGAAAAATAGCTGTTCTGGTCTGATAAAAGACCATATGCTATCTGAAATATAACATAAAAAAAGACTGTCTGGGTGTTTAGACCAGAGAATCATTATAGCACAGATAACTCTTTCTTTTCAATTAGGCAACCAACCTAATTATTTTTTTTCGCCATTCAATTTGAGGATCTGAAGGTCATCACTCTTCACTCATCATCATCATCGCCTTCATTATAAACTTTAATTGGCGGATATTGTCAAGTGAACTACTTGTTACTTTTTGAAGAGAATTTAATAATAAATGGCTGCTGTAAATGGAGATCATGCAGCATTAGACTGCTTTCCACGTTTTTGGGTGCAAGAGGAAAAGTGTCTTTTACAATGCATACATTATCCCGACTACAACAGTATATTAACTTTCCATCCTCATATCCTCAGCCTCTTATAAAAGAGAAATAATATATATCCTGGAATACAGAAAATTCCTTCTAGGATATATCACCTTATTTATTTTTAAATTATTTCTGTTCATGTCTCCTGATAAATGACTCAAGCAAGGCTATTACTTCGCCCTATCAAACAGTAGGACATAAACTACTGGAGGGGATCACTGTCCATTCTACACTGTTCACAGCAGCCTTGTAGGCAGAAAGGGCTGGATCTATCATGACAACCAATTTATCTACACCTAAGGCACCATGTCTATCAGATAGGATTTCCTTTTGGCTTAGTGCAGTAGAGTATTTGTATCCTAATATGTCAGTTGCTCTATAATGGGATGATAACTTGCCTTCCCTTTCTCTTTTCTTAGAAAACAACTTGTTGCTCACTCTGGTACCCCATCTAGTGATTGAGATAAACAGTCATGTTCTATGAAGGCATAGCTGCCCTACTGCTTTCCCAAGAGGATGCAATCCATCCTTTAAATGTAAATAGAATCTGCTGATGGATAAAAATCATTGAGTTGTTCTACTACTGAGATTTGTTGTTTTTCACTAAATGCCTACAATATTCCCAGAATGTGAGAGTGGAGGAAACAATAAATCACAATGCTTTATACCTTGACAAGGAATTGTGAATCTGAGATGGCTTCTGCTTTGTGGGTAATTAAGCACAGGAGCAGGAAATTGACTTATTTATGTTAATATTTTATGCACCACAATCTGCAAAACAATTCATGAATATGTGTGGATATTATTCAGAATGGGATTTTTGTCATACAAAATGGTTAAAGAAAAATGTCATCATGTGGTAATAGATGTGCTGTGACTGTCTACAACTGAAGAGTGTATGCCAAGACCAGTTTGGAAAGGATTTCATAATACCAACCCTGTTTCTAGAATTCGAGAAACTTCACAATTCAGCTAAAAAGTAACTGGTCTCGAGGATATACAAATCTAACCTTATGTTTTTTGAATCCCCTTTCCCAAAAGTCTATGCAAAGTGGAAAAGTATGTTGCCCAGTTTAAATGAGGACATTTGAGAAGCAGATGTAAAGACCATGCATGGAGGGTTAATCTCATATAGAGATAAACTAATACATTTTTGCATATATATTATAATACTCCGCAGAAGCTATCAAGGATTTTTGGGGATAGGGAGGATAAATGCCCTCCCTATTCAAATTTGATACACTTGATATACAGCTGCCCATTAATTGGAGTGATGTTCTAAATTACATCTCATTAAGAATTCAGCTATATGTTTACTTGGAATAGTAGAAAGATTCACAGCGTCAACTAAAGCAAGAATGCTCTTGAAGGTGCTATTTTTTTATGCATGTAAAATATAGTTAGATAGTTAAATTGGGTTGAAAAAAGACAGAGTTAAATTGGGTTGAAAAAAGACAAAGTCCATCAAGTTCAACCCCTCCAAATGAAAACCCAGCATCCATACACACACCCCTCCCTACTTTCAAATAAATTCTATATACCCATACCTATACTAACTATAGAGTTTATTATCACAATAGCCTTTGATATTATGTCTGTCCAAAAAATCATCCAAGCCATTCTTAAAGGCATTAACTGAATCAGCCATCACAACATCACCCGGCAGTGCATTCCACAACCTCACTGTCCTGACTGTGAAGAACCTCCTACGTTGCTTCAAATGAAAGTTCTTTTCTTCTAGTCTAAAGGGGTGGCCTCTGGTACGGTGATCCACTTTATGGGTAAAAATATAGTTTATAATTGGATTAGACTAACTACACTGACGGTGGGAAATTGGCTAATGTTAAACAATCAAGTGCTGCCTCTGCCTAATTTCACTTTTGAAAAGAGAGTTTGGCCTCTTAAATGTACCTCTGTATAGATCATATGGTTGCAGAAAGAGAACTGATGGCTACAGTATGTTATCACTGACTTTTATAAATCAGTGCAAAAAATGGTTTTGGGTCTAATGAAATATAAATTGGAAGATAATAAATTAAACTGTGTTGGAAATGTATGTTTTTGTTGTTTAAAAAAAAGTATTAAAAGAAAGAAAATGTATCCTTCATGCATAACATTAGTAACTGATTAAAGGCAGTTCTTACAGAAGTACAGAAAGCACATGTAAGCTGAAGCAGATATACCACTGCAGTAATCACTTGTATTTTCCTGTAGTGAATCTTGTCCATAGTTGCTGGATGGATAAGAGGATAAGCTCAGTCCCACTTGTCTTGCTTACACTGTCAACATGTAATTTGTTGTAAAGTGAGTTAATTGAACAGCTGGCTTTGCTTACTTAACAACTCAAAGTTATTTTTCATATCTTCGCAGACAGATTTATTTAGCCAAAAACATGAACATAAATCACTGTAAACATGTTGTGTTTCTGACTTGTATATATAGTAGGCAGTAAAGGGAAACTTGTTATGTAATGTTTCCCTAACACCTAGTTTTAAACTACTACTGCCATAACTATCTGAGGCAGAAAAAATAATAATAAAAAGAAGTCCTAGGAAGGGGAAAATATGCTGACTTTTAGCTTTTGCAGTGTAATCAAATCAAATGGGAACAAAAAGTGCTTGTTTTGGCTACACTAGGTTCCGTTCAGAAATCACTGTTTTGTCATTGAGCAAATTATGGAAGTTCAAGTAGCAGGAACTTTGGAATTATCAAGGAGTCTGTCTGCGTTTCAGAAAAGGAAGTTGGATAATTAAAGTTCCTCTATTAACTTGCATTTTTCTGCAAGATTGTACATAGTACAGGAGAATACATGTAAGAGCAGAGTTTTATATTTGGCAGTAAGGATGTGGAATGCCCTGCTGGGTGATGTTTTGATGGCTAATTCTATGAATGCCTTTAAAGGAGAACTAAAACCCCACTGTGATAAATCCCCACTGACCCCCCTCGGCTGGCCCCCCCCTCCCTGCCTCCCCTCTGCTCAGTGTTAAGCGTAGCTCACGGGCGACATCTTCAGTAATCCTCATAGAGTGAGCGGTGTATCAGCGCATGCGCAGTTGGAGCACTTTTCCCGTTTGTTACAACTGCGCATGCGCCGGAAGTGACGGAAATGGCTGAAGCACCAGAAGAAGACCGAAAGCACCGTAAGATGGTGCCCTTGAGCACTCACTCTGCATTTGGCATCAGTAATACTACAGGGAACACAATTCTGGGGTAACACTTAGCAGGAAGGAGGAAGGGAGGGGGGCTAGTGGGGAGTTATCACAGTGGGGTGTTGAATTCTCCTTTAAGAGTGACTTTAAAATTTCTTGTACAAGTTTAACATCAAAGTCTATTGTGATATTAAAATGTACAATTAGTGAAGATATTGGTGTATATATAATTTATATATGAGATGGTATAGATAGGTTGGAAGGTATAAGTATGTGTGTGTATGTGCACTGGGGTTCATTTGGAAGGGCTGAACTTGATGAACTTAACTATGTAACTATATTATCACTCAGTGGCAGCTTTGAGAGATGAGCAAACACATCTGAGAAATGTAAAAATCTCAACGAAAGTTAAAAGCTACAATATCATACAATTGTATTTTTTAGCAGAGATCATGTTCACATTTACTTCTGAATGCAAGAGTTACTCAGCAAGTGCACTTTTTGGTGTCACTCACCATATTGTGGAAAAGCTGCTAAGTGCCATACTGTACGTGCAGAAAGTATGTATTCCCTCACTAGCCTTTATCACCCATTGACTTTGAAATTGTGAGTATGATATATATATTTATAATATATTCATATTAACAACCATATTTCTTTATTTGACTTAGGAATTTCCTCACTGCTGGCTGCTCTGGTAGAAAGTAGTTTTTACTTATCTGTGATTGCCCCCCTTCAGTGTAGAGTCTAGAGAAACCTGGGGTTGGGGTTGGTTGTTTTTTCATTAGCCTCATTAATTTAATGGGAGTGTCGTTGGGTATAAGACTAGGAGATCATTAAAATTCTGAACCTTTATTAAAAAGCCATCAGTAGCTTTAGGGTATGTTACAGGACATATTTTAATAGTATACAGCATGAAGAAAAGTCCCACGTCTGATAGTATTTACAATATTTTTCTCACTGGTTAGCAATTACAGATAAGAATTGTACTCACTGGTTAGTTCTTGTAGCAGCTGCATGTCTTCTGGTGACAAATGAGCATTCTGGGCTTGCATACCTTTCATATGGGCCTCTCGTCCCTAACAGTTCTGAGCCCTGCATAATCTGAAGAACCTAAACCTGAGTTTAAAATACACTGTAGTTACACATGAATGGGAAAATGTATCAAAAGTGTAAAATCCCAAGATTTATGACCCTTAGCAACCAATTGGATGTTTTCTTTCAAACAAGAGACAGATAAATGCTACCTGTTGATTGGTTGCTATGTTCTTGCTGCACATAAATCATCAGTGCTCCCCACTAGGCCAAAAATACACAGACAGTAAACAACAACAACAAATTCATGGTGTACAGGTATGGGACCTGTTATCAAGAATGCTTGGGACCTGGGGTTTACTGGATAAGGGATCTTTCTGTAATTTGGATCTCAGTACCTTAAGTCTACAAAAAATTTAAACATTAAATAGACCCAATTGGATTTTTTTGCCTCCAATAAGGATTAATTATATTTTAGTTGGGATCAAGTGCAAGGTACTGTTTAATTACTACAGTGAAAAAGGAATATTATTAAAAATAAGAATGAATTGCTTATAATGGAGCCTATGGGGAAATGGCATTCCCATAATTTGGAGCTTTTTGTATATCAGATTCAATATCTGTATATCTCTTTAATCAATCATACCCACAGTCACCAGTGATTACAAAAAATCCAGATATATTTATTCTTTCGATTACTTTCAGGCCCGGATTTGTGGAAAGGCCACCTATGCCCGGGCCTAGGGCGGCAGGATTTTAGGGGGGCGGCATGCTGCCCAACCACACCCACATTGGTTCAAAAACACTGGGGATGTGCTGGAGATAGAATCATTTTTTTAATTTCCTGTGCGCCAATCCCCATTGTTCCAGTCCAGATGATGAAAATTTGCACAAATTAAGGAGAGGGGACAGGGGTGACGAATGGCAGTGGGCCTAGGGGCAACCACACTTTAAATCCGGCCCTGATTACTTTGCCGCAATAAACCCCTTAGCAATCAAAGGTTGACAGAATATACTAAGACCTATAGTTCAGTTGCTATATGACTGCAGGTCCACATCATTACCTCAATGATCATCAGGCCCCCATCCATCTGTTTGTCATCTACAGCTCCTAATTGAAGAAGGCTTTAGAAGTTCACAGGGTTTCTCATGGCTTAAAACATGCAATTTATGTTAACTGTCTCACTATTGCCTGCAGGGGTACTGTAAATCACTAAACAGAAACAGCTGACAAAAATGTCAGACTTGTAAAGGAATTGCATGCAAATTATTGACCATAGTACTTTTTCTTTTTTTTTATCATATAATCAGTGGATGGACATCTGATTTTTGCAGCGATTAGTTCCAGGTCATTTGGGTGCTACTCTGTTCTGACTTGGCTCAGAGTGCAGGTGATAATGTCCTAGTAAGCTGCAACGTTAGTCTGATTGTGTGTGCCATAAAACAATATTAGATGGGATTGACAAGTCAATGACTCAAACTGAAATGGCACCCAATAACACAGATGTGCATGAGATGTTAATGTGGCCTGTGAACTAATTTCACTATAGATGTTGATTGACTAATGTTATTGGGAATAAACCAGACATAAATTAGTTGCACAGTGTAGAAAATTGCTTTTTGCCCATTTTTAGATTATGTGCATTATCCAACCATGAATGTAGCTGCATTTCTATTTTTGTTTTTCCATTTGAAACCATAGTTTCCCCGCATTACATTTTCTCACTCACAACCAAAAAATGGAAATAATGACTAAAAATGACTGATAATTTCTGGCTCCGAGGGATTGATGGTATAATTTACAGACACACGGCCAGTAGAGGCTATGGACTAACAAGTGCAAGTCACTCAGGTCAAGCATATCTGGTGTCAGTTGTTCAGCCATAAATTATTTACGAGCATGCCTTTATAGAATTTCTGTGGAGCTTAAAAAAAGAATCAAGATGGTGTCTCATGGATGCAGTATAAAATAATAAATGGCTATTACAATTAAAAACAATAGAGAAAAATTCAAGCAAGTGTTGAATGCAGTATTGGGCTCAGTGCAGAAAAAGTTGCAGTTCAGAACGTTATGGCATAATAGTCTATCATTATTAAGATTCATACAATAGAAGACTCAATATACAATTGCCTGGGGCCTTTTTAAAACTAGCATAAAGCACGAATGGTTTGCTTTTCAGTTTTGTACTTGATTAGAAGGAGCACTAACACTAAATAATACATTATTTCGGTATGAAATGTTTTATTGATACCTAGTAAGTACCTGAAGGTGCCAGTGAGCAGATAGAAATAAGCCATTAGAAGTTATCTTAAGCCATTAAAGGCACTCTTTATGTCTTGGTACATTTTCTTGGCACAGTTTTCTTACTAGGTGGTGCAATTTAATTTGCTCTTGGCAAGCTGCTGAAAGCTATTGGAGGTGTATATGAAAGCATAATGAGAAACACAAGGGCCCTGGTGCAAAGTCTTTGCTTCACTATGCTTTCTTGTATCCTTAATTGGCTGAAGATCCAGTTATTGTTCCTTGGCTTTCCCTCTGGATCCCTGGCTCAGCAGTGGTCATAGTCTTTATCTATGCTGGCACCTGTTTGGCCTGTGAAACCCTCAGGTTTCCATTAAATTACTTAACTACCTCAAGAACAAGGATATCAAAAACAACTGCCATATTTATAAGAAAAGCAACCTCTGCAGATCAAGGCAGGCCCTAGCGTTTCACTAATCATTTGCTCATCGGTTCTACATCAAACCTTAATCATCACATTATGGATATGCATTTACATTCATTTCCTTTAACCCACTTCTGAATCTACTTCCTGGGATAAATATACTGAAAACCAAAGTTGTACCTTATTTTTCTGGATTATCAGTCACCACTCTAACAATAACCAAAATGAATCAATAGGGCTCCATTTTGAAGTACACACAATGTGCAAAATGCAAAATTCAAAATGAATCCAAAATGTATATCTTATATGTAATGCAGTGTTATTTTTGAGAGTTCCAATGTAATGTTATGTGCCAGTAAAACAGTGTACAGCTGTGTGACTGACTAATGTGTCCGCACTGGTATAATGCATGCATAAAGTGATTGTGTCAATGTGTATGTGAATTGCAGTACAGAGATGAATAGTGTGCATTTTATTATGTGCAAGTCAAGTGCATGTTTAGGTTCAATGTGCAAAGGGTGCCCTTGTAGGAACACCTACTCAATGCAGGTTTCAGTGTACACCTAAGTCAACAAAGTGGATGCAGCAGGAATCTTGGTGAAAGTACAAAAGAAACTGTAATTTTGAAGCTATTCTAGCACTCTGCACTGCATCTGCATCCCGGACCATCTTCATAACCTTTTCATCAATAAAGCTTCTGATCTGTTTCATGTCTGGAGTAGGGGCAATTCTAGAAACCCAAGCAGTATCCTTGGCAGTTTTGCAGGCAGACGAGGTGCATTTAAATATTCTAATGACTGTTACAGTTTTTTATAAAGACATACTTAGTATTTGTGACTTTTTATAACATGTGTGAATAACAGTTTCAGAACAGTCAGATGCCAGGGCCTAGCTTAACAGAATATAGATAGATGGGGCTTTGTATTTGGTGTACATATTTACTATAGATGTCAACAGGGTGGGGGAACAAATAATAGTTTTAATAAATCCAATACAAGTCAAGAAAGTCAGGATAATGGGTCAGAACACTAGTTGTGTGGGCCGTAACTAAACCGGCATGCTAACATAAAAGCAGAATCTAGTAATGTACCTCAAGAGCTGAAATTTCACTAATATGTTTTTTGAACTTCAGCTCTCATTATCCTAATCCCAGTCCAACCAATGGATAACTGAAGATGGGGGGGTAATAGCTGCCACCAACTGTTTTTGCGTCACGGTTTTTGATGCTGGCTTTTATGCAGCAATACGAAAAAGTCGTAGTTATCCTGCGATTTTGAAACTTTTCTGCGACTTTTGCTTTTTCAGTTCAGATCTTTTGATAGATGACTGTGGAATGGGCCTCCCTGTTACTGCACTGCCACCAACAGATGTACACCTACAAGGTGGCCAGGGTGTGAGTCTGCACCACGGTCCCCGTGGGCAGATATGATAGATCTTTCACTTCAGAAGAGAAATGCAGTATGTACAGGTCATAAACAATCATACATACAGGAGTTTGTGGATATGAGTAATGGAAGGCGTGGGTTATAAGAAAGTAGTAGTGATTTGGGTCATAGGTAATTAGTAGAGGCAACAAGGTCTAGACTTGGTCCAGATCTTGCACTGGGAATTCCAAATACGCTATTGCCCATGAGCAGTCATCAGCTGGAGGACTCAGCGCTGGACATCCTTAACAGAAAAGCATTAAACATATTTTACTCAATGTATTAATATGCAATGTGGAGCTTTTACCAAGTTAATTTTCTTGTCAAGTAGCCCCCTGTGAAGACCTACCCTAAAACTTGTCTCCACTGAGCCCCATTTACAAGACAAACTGGATTGGGGGAAAAGCGCTTGCTCCATATTCTCTTCCGATACGTTTGGAGTGAGAATTACACTTTAAATATATTTGTAAAATAATGAAAATTTGTCAGTTTTAGAGTTCTGCCACCATTTATTTCTTTCCAGTGTGCTTTGTTCTCCCACTCAGTTTCTATATCATTGTTCTAGTACATTTCCTACTTCAAGAATTCTACACAAGCAGCGTTCTTCTCTGACAAGTGTAAATGTCACAGTCTTAGCTACTTGACATGTTCATTCTCAGAGGATGCTGTAGGGATTTCTATCTTGGCCTAGTCTGGCTTTATAGGTGGAAGTGTAAAAACATGCAGGATAAAGCAAACACGACAGGATCTTGGCAAGGATTAAGAGTGAAAGCCTTCCTGAGTACATATTTACATTTGGTAATAGGCTGGGCTCCTTGCTGTGTATTTATTTGCTCAACAGATCCAGGTATTTTATTGCATTATTGTATGGTCTAAGCAGCCTTACAATACAATACAATACAACAATGCAATACATGGTCTCACAGCTTGTAAAACTACCTCTTCTATCATCAGGGTATGCTGGGAACTGTAGTTCCCAAGGTTGCATATCCACGGCCTAAGGTTAAAATTGTGGGTAATGACATGGAAAGAATTTAGAAATTTTGAATATGGCTGCATTCTTATTTGTTTTTAAAAAAGCTCCAGGCATAGTTATTTGCATTTAGTCTGGCAAAAGGCCCTTCTGGAATTATGGTCTGTCATTAGACGTGCAGCATCAAGCCAAGTGCTCTGTTTACGGTAAGTCATTGTATTTACCACACACTTCTAATTATATTGTTCTAATTATATACTAACATTAACACAGTTAGTCACAACACGGGGCCAAATCATGATTTCTTTTGATATTCCTTTGTTTTACTGAAACTGGATTCACAGAAAGAGGTAAAACCAATGTATTTAGTCTGATTTTATGTTTGGACATATTCTTATGTTCTGATATAATAAAGCATATTTGCAAGTGCAACAAAGTAACATTAGTTGAAGCTGAAAATATATGCAAGTACACCATATTCAACTGGCTTCTAAATGACACAGAACTCACATGAAGCTGTCCCTGGTTTGCCACAGGAATCCTTCCTAACCTTCAATGGTAGCCACTGGTAACATGGTCGAGAAAAGTGCAAAGAATCTTTTAAGTGTATGCAACTAATTGTATCATTTAGATATACTGTATAACAATAGGGATACTTAATTATTGCTGTGTCTAGGGATGTTCCACCCTCCCTTCCTTCCTTATACTTATAAATATACTTACATACAATACAATAAATGAAAAGTTAAATCCATATATATGTATATGGCACCGTCCTGCAAGGCCCACAACACAAAACTATATCTATCTATCTATCTATCTATCTATCTATCTATCTATCTATCTATCTATCTATCTATCTATCTATCTATCTATCTATCTATCTATATATATATATATACATATACTGAACTAAACAAATTAACCCAGCACTATCATTATACAACTTTAAGGAACAATTGGATTAAAGAGAACTTATCTGAATTTGGCAAAAAGAGACACTTTTGGTTACATGGTTTGTACAAAGTATGCATAAGCTGATGCGCCCCGCCACAGCCTTGGCGGGGCGCATCAGCTTATGCATACTTTGTACAAACCATGTAACCAAAAGTGTCTCTTTTTGCCAAATTCAGATAAGTTCTCTTTAATCCAATTGTTCCTTAAAGTTGTACAATGATAGTGCTGGGTTAATTTGTTTAATTCAGTATATGATATAAGCCACACACCCATGCACCAGACTGATTTTAATTGCAACACATGGATGAGCTGCATTTTTTGTTTTTGTATATATATACATATACATATATATATATATATATATATATATATATATATATATATATATATATATATATATATATATATATATATATATATATATATATATATATGTCCAATAGGTACCCGCACTCTTACTCCAATATCTGTTTGTGGTCCAATATCTGGTGCTGGGTCAATGGTAATTGTATAATTCTAAGAGAGGGACCTGCACTCCAGATTCTTGTGTTCGGTTCCCTCTATAGCCCTATTCTGCTACTGCAGGAAATCTAGCACCAATCTTCCTTGTGGTGTTACAGGAGTCCTGTGTCTCCGCTACAGGGGAGAGCAGCTACACTATGATGTGCCTTCACCCAGAGTCAGGACAGACTGGGCTGAGATACCCCCAATCAACAATCGCATACAGAGGAAAGGATGATGGGGTTATTTCCAGGACATTGTTGCCTTAAATAACCATGGTACATACATCAAGTCAACCAGGAGCAACATAATATTTCAGACGGTTTTATCTCTGAGCTGCTGAGAAGGAATCCCTTTGGCTTTCTGTGCCCTGAGAGGAGCTTGCTTTGCTCTTCAGTCCCTGACAATGACCCCCTTTCCTTCTGCACCCTAAATAAAGCACACTTTTCTGCCACTGGGTTCCCTACTGATTTTTTTTAAACACAGAGTAATATCTGGGACCTTGCAGCACCTTGCTTTCACTCTGCTGCTTCTGTCTCCCAGCACTTCCTGTGCAGCACTTCCTTCCTGTCAGCTCACAGGGGTGGGGACTCCTCCCTCTCCTTGCACAAAACAATAAAGAGGAGAGACAAGTATACACAGCTCCTCAGGGCCGGATTTACATAGCAGGCGCCCCTAGGCCACTGTCGTTCATCACCCCTCTCCCCTCACTTTTATATATTAAAATTTTCATCATCGGGACCTGAGCAATAGGGATTGGTGCACATGAAATATAAAAAAACATTTTATTTCCTGAACATCCCCAGTGTTTATGAACCAATGTAGGTGTGGTTGGGCAGCATGTTGCCCACTAAAATCCTGCCGCCCTAGGCCCGGGCCTTGGTGGCCTCTCCACAAATCCGGGCCGCAGCTCCTTACATAAATATGGCTGTATATACTCATATAAGTACAATTTTACAAAGGTGTGTATATATATATATATATATATATATATATATATATATATATATATATATATATATATATATATATATATATATGTGTGTGTATGATGTGTATGATGTGCTTGTATATATATATATATATATATATATATATATATATATATATATATATATATATATATATATATATATATATATATATATATATATATATATATATATATATATATATATATATATATATATATATATATATATATATATAAACACACAGTCAGCAGAACCTGAGAGTCTTAAAATAAGAACAGGATAAGAACAGTAATTCATAGTGTCAATATCCAGCCACAGACATCTCAAGAATGCATGTACAAGGAACTACAGCATTACAGTGTGGTGTTCATGTCTGAGTGAAGTTCACATTTACTGCAACTGCTTTATGCAGTAGGAAAAATTTTGAAATGCCAGAGCTCAGTGGTCACGTTTCCCATCCACTACTACTCGAGACTACTTATTAGCCATATCTCTGGGCACACAGCGATATAGGGACTAATGATTCAACGTATGCTCTTTATTGAGTGGTTCGGAGATGATGGGTTAGATTATGCTGTCCAAATCAGAAGCATTGCAAGGCAATTTCACCTGCTTGTTAAAGTATATACAATAATGGAGTAGACAAAAGTGCAAGCAGTATTCACAGTCAGCATGATTTGATTGTATTGCTCTAAATGTAATTAAATGTAACCCTTATGTTATTTCAGTATCTTATTCACTTGACATACAGTATGCATGCATGTGCACAAAGCAATTGTGACACTGTGCAGCTGGTCCGAGGATGCAAATATGTTGAAGGTCTCGAAAAAACCCAGAAGAGGCAGATAACAAATTTGAGACAGATTTAGAACATGGAACCACAACAAATTGCCATAAATCCCCCATTCCAGTAAACTTACAACATATAGGAATTGGTCAATAAGTTGTGTGACAAAATATGACTTTATTCAATCTGTCAGTAAAATAAAATATCCCTAAGGCTTATGTCACACATGGAGATTAATAGCTGCTATTTGAAGCTGGCTAGGACATTTTTATTGTGGGGTCAGCAGTCTATAATTCTAGCCAGTAGCAAGTAGCAGCTCCTTGTGGGATGGGGTGTTTAGATATGGTTGCATGGGAAGGACATCGAGTCATCTTGCAGCAGTGATTATTGGCAGAAAATATGCACCAGCATGTTTCACAGTAATATTCATGGGAACAGAGCCACTTGTGGATTTGATATCTACATTTTCTAGTAGACACATTCTTTTAAAGGCTTTTATTTATTCTTAACACACTCATGAGGTTATGTACAAAAACGCACTAAGTTTGCTCAGATGCAGTAACCTATGAAAAAAAACAAAACCTTTAAAACCATTACAAGCAAAAATCTTATTGGTTGCTATTAGTTACTGTACTGCTCCTGGGCAGACTTATGTAACATATTACATATGATTATTTTATCACACAAAGGGGGAATGTAATGAAAAGTTGCAAGCGTCATTTATAATAGCGTCTTTGTGAATGTTTAGCACTGCTTACAGCGAATAATCAGTCGCTAGCGGATATAATATTACTCATTTTCGCTAAGCAAAGGTTAAGCATTAACACCTGCTCAGGAGTTTCGTTAAATATTTTTGCAAAAAAGGTTTTGCGATTGCAAAATTTTATTACATCCACTGTGAACGTTCGCAAAAAGTATTTGTTCGCAAACTTTGAGATGAAGCCGTTGAGGTCTTTAACCAGTCAAAAAGGATGCAAAGACAAACGGGGGAATGTAATAAAAATCGCTAACGGAAAAACTATTCGCAATGCGAAAAGTTATGCCTTTGCGCGAACAAATTTTGCTTTGTGCAAATTTAATATAGCTTTTGCGAGCCCGGAAACTGTTTAGCGACCACTTCCGACAGTGAAAGACCGTTTGCGAATTTTATAGTTTGCGCCAATGCGCAGTCAATGTAATAAAACTTCTTACTGCAAAAGTCGTTATGTTTGCTCCAAAAGATTATGACACCTTCACACACTTCTTATGAGTGCGCAATTAAAATTCGCAATGCGCAATTAAAATTCGCAATGCAATAACAGTTTAAGGAACAATATTACATTGCAAGATGTGGATTTTTAGTCTTATTGGTGCGAATTGTTTGCTCTTTGCGACTTTTATTACATTCCCCTGAAAGTGTCTTTGCGCAGGTTTTTTGCACTTGCAAAACATATTACATCCCCCCCACAGAGTCTAGTAGCAGTTACAGGTAGTGGAGGTCAAAATGCCCTGTTCGGCAATGCCTTCATGTTTGTAGGGATGAAAACCAGAGACTGCCCTATGGGAAGCGGACATTTTACACTGTGGGAATTTCTCAGTACAAAAAAGAACAGGATTATTACTCAGATTGTTTCCAATAGAGTAGAGCTATGGATTCAGCCACATGGGTATGGGTCCTCACCTCCTGTCCCCGTCCGATTTTCAAGACGGGGAAATGTGGCATCCCTAATGCTGCCTGATTTGACTCTAGGCTTCTTAAGTGAACCAGATTACAAAACAAATACTTATGCCATTAAACTATTCCCAAATGAATTTTATGCCTTGAAAAGTAGGTGAATGTAGCTCATTGTAATATAAGCCACACAGTATCTGTAAATTTGCATGGACATGCATTTCATATAGGGATTTCATATAAGCACTACATGTGACATTGTCCTTTGATTTCAGTAGAAACATATTTTTATAAATGTACTATAGTTTTTTATTCTAATAAAAATGCTGCTGCTTAGGTAAACAGTGTGGATGTACATATTTATATGTATGAATATGCAAGTAACAAATGGCGTATAAACAGAAACTATGTGTTCATAATTCACTTTCTAAATGAGAGAAAAATAATTGCAGGTTGATCTGAAGAATGTAGATATGGTTTATTTTCCCTCTAAAGGTGACCACACCTCTAACTACATACATTGAAAATGTTTAGATACTGTCAGGGCTGGATTAATGGCATCCTGCGTCTTGAACGAAAGACAGTAGTGGGCCAATCATGCCTACCTTTTTAATTAAATATGTATTTTTTTAGTATAGTATGTATTTGTAACATAATTATAAATGGAGTAGAATGGGAAACTTTATCAGACTTACTGTATTCACAGTATACACAGTATATACAGAGCTCCATAATAGCACCACTCCTTCTAACAGCCTGGGTTATAAATCACATCAATTCGGTTAATTGTCACCCCTGTGTTTCAAGCAGACAATAGACTGAGGGCGCACTTTATTAGGGAACTCTGAACAAAGGGACTCTAGTAGATTGGGGATCCTAGGAGAAGTACCACATCAAAGCCCACATTAAATAAAAGCCACAAATGTAGTGAATTAAGAAGATTCCTAGAGACCATATCTATTGTTATTCTACTCACAGTTATAGAAAATGCTTTAAGAAGAAAACATGCTTATTTCTCAATATTGTCATCACCTTTTTTAGTTTTCCAAGAGGTCCCTTGTTTAACAGATGGTCTACTTTACTAAAAAGAGCCATTTTAATGATTGATTCTAAAGGCGTTTATCTCATACTGGTGGGCTCTCTATAAACTTTCAATGACCAGAATTAGAACTGCCGGCTTCCAGCCGATGCCATCTGCTTAGAGGTGGATGCTGGCATTAAAATGATTGTTTGCATCTCCCACTTCATTGACTTGGAACCAGCTTTAGAATGTACATATAAGTATTGGCTTAAGAATGCTCTGCAATGCCTCTGTGAGTCACTTTAATGTGGGATACACCAGCTTCCAGCACTAAGATTACAAAGGCTTAACCTTCTATCTGTTGAAACAACTGTTTCTGAAATCAGCTATTGTCACGGTGCTTATTCCCTTAGGCCGGTATTTTAGAATATATCTGCTTTTTGTGTTTGTAAAACCTTTTTTTCAAGTTTATTAACATTTGTAAGTCTTGTTGTCAAATCCTTGGCGTTTTGCTGCCCACGGTCAGTTACAAATAATCTCAGACTCAACTTGTTTTGAATACTAAGGAGCAATTATAACTAACCAGGAGCAGTAAAAAACAAATTATACCATTGATACAGATTAAAACTTCAATGTTCTTGCATTGTGAGCACTGACATCACAGGACATCACGTAAGACAGCTACAATGTTACCTTTCACATCCTGGGTTTAGTCACCAAACCAGTTAAATACAATGACACACATCACACACCCAGCTTTGTAAAAGGATAATTAACTGTGCTGAGACTTGCTCTGGTGCAGGAAAGATTAAAGCAATTGTTCAAACATCACTTACCTTCAGATTGTAATAAACATAACCTGTCACAATTATATGCTAAATGCATGATGAGTCTGCAAGTGAGAATCTATGAGCACATAATATCAAATTGAGGTTTTAACAGAAGAATGTATGTTACCAAATAAGAAGATCTTCGCCCCATTTTGGCAATCCAAATGGGCTAATCTAATTGTTTAATTGTGGGATCATACATTGGGACCATTCAGATGCACACTGCTTCTGCAGCCAATCAAAGTTCATGGTCATCAGGATTTTCCTCCTAATCTTGAGACTGATTGCAGATTCTGAAATTTTTTATAGTGATTAATGTCCTTTCCCTTTTTTAAAATCTTCAAAAGAAAAGGTGAGGCCTTGTAAATTGTTTTATCAGAGACAATGTACTGGGCAGGGCACCCTGCATATGGCTGTGTGGTCTCATATCATTGGGGTGGAGGGTATGGCCAGAAGCAAAGAAGCTGTTCATGCTACAGATGAGTCATAGGAAACACAGGCACACAGACTCCCTCTAATTCTGTCATAGCTTCAAATGAAGTAGAACATTCAGCATTGGGAGAAAAATAGTAAAAGTCATTAAATGGGGCAAATAAAAAAATATAACTGTCTGTTTGCACCTGTGTTTTTACCTTATATGGAAAAAAGGTGCAAAACAGGGACACATTTTTTTGGTTCCCATTAACTTGTTTTTTTTCTCAAATAATGCAATTTTCCCTTATGCCTCTTATTAAATAACATAGGTGTACATACAGTATTCTCCAATGCACAAACCACAGCAAACTACTCTTCGAAGGTCAATTTATCAACATTCTCATGTTAGTGGTTTTAGAGATTTTTGAAACCACAAATAAACTAATTTTCTCCAAAACCACAAACGCCATGTAATTTATTACAAGATCCGAATATAAAAAAGCACAGGAAAAATAAAAATCTCAGAAAAACCCATGTTTTTCTGACAATTACTAGCAGGAAAAAAAATCACAAAACCTCTAAAAGTCCAAATAGCTAAATAAAATTCCAATAGGACCAGTGCAGCTCCCATTGACTTCTATAGGACCTTAACTGCACGTGCTTGGAGTTTTGCTTGGATTTTACACTGTATGAATCTTGAATTTTTAGAGAAATAAAAATTGATTTGTGAAAAATAGAAATTTGAATGTTAGTAAATAGGCCCCTTTGTCTAGTTAGAAAAGTAAAACAAAAATTCCTATGTCAACTATATGCCTTGCTCTTTGTAACAACAATTAAAAGTTAGTGTACCTTTACACAATATAACATTTTTTTAACTAACCCATGATGGTATAGGCCCACAACCCCCCATGACATATGATGCACCATATGCGTAATAGATCTTGCCAGACTAACTTAATTTCTTTTTACGAGAATGTAAGTAGAGACCTCGATTCTGGGATGGCAGTGGATGTGATTTACTTAGACTTTGCTAAAGCATTTGATACAGTGCCACACAAAAGGTTACTGGTTAAATTAAGGAATGTTGGCCTGGAACATAGTATTTGTACCTGGATAGAGAACTGGCTAAAAGATAGACTACAAAGAGTGGTGGTAAATGGAACATTTTCTAATTGGACCAGTGTTGTTAGTGGAGTACCGCAGGGCTCTGTACTAGGTCCCTTGCTTTTCAACTTGTTTATTAATGACCTGGAGGTGGGCATTGAAAGTACTGTTTCTATTTTTGCAGATGATACTAAATTGTGCAGAACTATAGGTTCTATGCAGGATGCTGCCACTTTGCAGAGTGATTTGTCTAAACTGGAAAACTGGGCAGAAAACTGGAAAATGAGGTTCAATGTTGATAAATGCAAGGTTATGCACTTTGGCAAAAATAATATAAATGCAAGTTATACACTAAATGGCAATGTGTTGGGAGTTTCCTTAAATGAAAAGGATCTAGGGGTCTTTGTAGATAACACGTTGTCTAATTCTGGGCAGTGTCATTCTGTGACTACTAAAGCAAATAAAGTTCTGTCTTGCATAAAAAAGGGCATTAACTCAAGGGATGAAAACATAATTATGCCTCTTTATAGGTCCCTGGTAAGGCCTCATCTGGAGTATGCAGTTCAGTTTTGGACTCCTGTCCTTAAGAGGGATATAAATGAGCTGGAGAGAGTGCAGAGACGTGCAACTAAATTGGTTAGAGGGACGGAAGACTTAAATTATGAGGGTAGACTGTCAAGGTTGGGGTTGTTTTCTCTGGAAAAAAGGCGCTTGCGAGGGGACATGATTACACTTTACAAGTACATTAGAGGACATTATAGACAAACAGCAGGGGACCTTTTTACCCATAAAGTGGATCACCGTACCAGAGGCCACCCCTTTAGACTAGAAGAAAAGAACTTTCATTTGAAGCAACGTAGAGGGTTCTTCACAGTCAGGACAGTGAGGTTGTGGAATGCACTGCCGGGTGATGTTGTGATGGCTGATTCAGTTAATGCCTTTAAGAATGGCTTGGATGATTTTTTGGACAGACATAATATTAAAGGCTATTGTGATACTAAACTCTATAGTTAATATAGGTATGGGTATATAGAATTTTAATTAAAAGTAGGGAGGGGTGTGTGTATGGATGCTGGGTTTTCATTTGGAGGGGTTGAACTTGATGGACTTTGTCTTTTTTCAACCCAATTTAACTATGTAACTATGTAACCTCACCCATGACTACACATAGTTATATAAATGAACAAATAAACAGTGTTTTACTTTTACTACCCTCAACCCTTTCCTCAGACAGGGAGATTTTGTGTAGAGCAATAGAGTAGTATGCAATTAATCAGGGAGTTTCATGGTTTTCTCCATATGTGCAGCAGTCACAGTAGGAAACACACAGACTTCATAGTTGCAGACAACTACACGGATAGATTCCAGCAGCGAATGAGCAAAGTGGGTCACTTAAAGGATTCAATCAAGCACTAAGCTGAAATGTGTTGTAAAATTGCTCTGAAATGGGCTGAAAATGTTAATTTACCACTGGGGATCTTTCCAGTTCATTTCCCAGTTCAGGGCAATTTAGTGTAGTTCTTGTTATAGGCATAGTCATGTTTAAACTAGAATTGATCAGTAACCCTGATTATTGCGCTAAGATCTTCAATCAATATAATGTGCAATCGTTAGGGTTGACTTTCCATGTGACTTAACCTGTGCTGTGTAATGTGTCTGCCATTGTCCTTGAAAACAACAAAGCCCATGGTTATGCACTACTTATCAGCCAATAGCACATATTTTATTTTAAATACAGCATGCCACCTACAAGCATCCAGAGACTGGCTGACTGTTGAACTGTAATGCCCTGTATCCCCCAAACAGCCTTTAGCTGGAAACTGTAGTCTAACAATAGCTAAGTGGTTTCTTTTCTTGCTCTACGCTGTGTAGTACAAAGAGAAAGACCATGCACTTGCACCATAGAACTCAACCTTACCTTTGATATACTGTTCAGGTATGGGACCTGTTATCCAGAATGCTCGGGACATGGGATTTTCCGGGTTAAGGGATCTTTCTGTAGTTTGGATCGTCATACCTTAAGTCCACTAGAAAATCATTAAAACATTAAATAAACCCAATAGGCTGGTTTCACTTCCAAGTAAATTTTTTTGTTTTATTATTACAGAGAAAAAGGAAATTATTTCTAAAAATATGGATTATTTGGATAAAATGGAGTCTATGGAAGATGGCCTTTCCATACTTCAACGTTTTCTGGATAACGGGTGTACGGGTAATGGATCCTATATCTGTATATATTATTATTGGGTTAATCTGACAATAGCTTCTGTTATCCTGCAACCTCTATCTCTATACAGCTTCTGGTTGGAAATCCATGATGTACATAAATGCTGCTGCACATGTTTATGTGTGTTCATCCAGTAGGGTGACCAGATCTTTTACAGAACATGGGAACACTTCTAGAATGCTAGAAGGACTGCATTTATTTAATTTTTATTTCAATGAAATCAGTTTACAATAAGTGCTTCCCAGTAACTTGCAGTGCCAATTTTGTTTTGGTATCCTTACTCTACATGCATAAAATAGTGTAAGCAGGGCATGCTTGAGTGGCAAGACTGGGCATGGCTGTTCCAAGAAGCCAGTAGTGAAGACTGTAGTCGTCTATATGTGGCCAGCTTTGTGGAGAGTAGGGTCAATTACTATTACCCCAGAAGAAGTGCAAGTGCACTAAGGGGCACAAGAGTATGTTCGTTAGTACTCATGCATATACACTTCAGATATAAAATCTAGTGCAAGATACTGTGACAATTCTTCAATTTCAGGAGGCAGTGGGCAAGTTGTAGAAAATGGGTGCATTGCCACAAGTTTTTGCACACTAAGGTTTAAATGACCACTTTGTTGTCTTCCCTATATAGCTCAAAGTCTTATCCTGAAACTACTCCTAATAAAAATATAGCAATTCCCTTGGGAAAAGTAGCAAGTGTTGCACCTTAGTGTGCCCCTTAGTGCTCACACGTGGAGCACTTCTGCCAGAGGTAATGCAAAAAAAAAAACAATGTGCATTGTGCCTTTTTATTTGCACACTTCCCAGTTGGTTGTAAATGACCCTATAACATGCAGTTGAGGGTTATAATGAAGACCTGCATCCCTTATGTGAAGAAAAAGAGGCACACATTGAGGGAAGAAATGGCAAAGGTATTCAATGCTGCTGAACACATAAATTAGACATAGGTTAAGACAGAATTTAAAAATAAAGCCTAACTTGGGCATGTCAAGCAGCTCCTTTCTGATTTCACCATTTGCTCTCTTCTCTTTCTGTCTGTGTCCAGCTGTGCTCTCCACGTTAAATCTCCCCCCTCATAGCTTAAATACATTTCTAACCACAAATATGTGCAGCATTCTGGTGGACGTCTTTGGGATGGTCATCTTTCAATTATACCATATCCATGTTGTCAGTATAATCCTTCAGCTACTGATTCCATTTC
This sequence comes from Xenopus laevis, assembly GCF_017654675.1. Classification (NCBI taxonomy): domain Eukaryota; kingdom Metazoa; phylum Chordata; class Amphibia; order Anura; family Pipidae; genus Xenopus; species Xenopus laevis. The sequence continues at coordinate 90,251,595 of NC_054385.1, forward strand.
ATGCTTCATTTGTGTAAATACGTTATGTTTATTTACACAAAAATATGCATGATTGCAGATTAGAGTACATGAATACAATGTATTGAATGACTCATGAAGTAAAATACTCCCTCACTAATATGTTTTCATTTGAAAGAGTTGGCTGTGCGCTCTTTAAGAAATGTGTACTTCAATTCTTCTCGTCAATAAAACATAAATTTGTACATCGTTTTTCAGAGGCTGCATCAGCACCATCCAGCTGCCTGGAATGATTTATATGTGTTGGTTGGGCCAATGGCGATTGAGAAGTGCTGATATGATTAAGTAGCCATGGTTTGAATGTAACAAAGAATAGGATGAAGGCATGAAACTGGTGGGACATGAAATACTGGGCATCACTATCTGGGCATCACTAGCCTGCCTGGATGAAAGCTCACCTTCTGTATCTTATATCTAACATGGTGCTAGGCCCTCAATATGCAGGTTTCTTTGGATTTTGTGGCATAAGAACGGAATATGATTTAGAAATCCAACGTGTAAGCACATGTGAATATGAGTAAAATACAGGTGGAAAAAGACACCTGTTTTTACAAGCAACTGTTACTTAAACCAAAGATTGCAAAGAAGATACATGTAGGGCTAAAAGGAGTATGGAATGTGCAAGGACCCAGCTTTTGGAGTCAGAAGGAGAGTGTTGACAGGTCTCAAGTTGTGGTGTCAGCCAGAGGTAGTCCCACTGTGGTCAAAGAAGCTAGCAGTAAAAACATCAGAGAGCAGCTGCACTCTTAACCAGCAGTAAGGAGGCTGTCAGTACGTGTGATTGCATACGCTCTCACTGCCCTTTGACCCCTATAGCTGTAGTGGTTCATTCTCTGCTTCACTTATTTATTATCCCCACTTGCAGAAGGCAGAGATGGGCAGTTGCAGCTTATTAGCACCAAATGTTCTTGAAATGTGCAGAGGCTCAATTTTCTGGAGGGTGGGCATGGCACAGGTTTGAAATTCTTGGTAATGTAAAATTGATGTCTCTTGCCTAAATGAGAAATGATCCATTCTGCAATGTAGAAGGTACAATTGGGTAAATTAAATCCCTTGTAATCCTTCTGTCTGGTTTTCTAAGGTTCAGAATAAATGAGCAATGGGTTATAAAGATCATAGTATGATACCAAAAGATGACTATTTACTTTTAAGAATCTTATGATACACAAGTCCCCTGACCCGCCACTGATATTTGTGTAGTTACAATGTGAGTAGAAAAAAGAAAACCTGTAGTTTTAACATACTTCAAATAAATAGTTATAATTGCAGATGATCTGCTTCACCCGGGGTTAAGTTTGTATGTAAGTTAAGAATTAGTTTTTTTAATTTAGCCGGGCCAGAGCTGCAGTGCTCGCCTGTGTTACACCACTTGGCAGAGCAGACAGCAATAACAGCTGAACTAACTCCCTTTATTTAAGGGGTTGAAAAGATAAGAATTTCTAACCTGTAAATTGTCTTTTCTTCAGGTCCCCTCAGGCAGCACACCAAAGAGAGAGATAGGCCCTCCTACTAGGGACAGGAAACAACATAAAAACACCCTCCTCTCCCGTTATTCCCCTGTGTTAGTTAACAAGATCCACACACACAGAGGTTGCTTTGACAGAAAATTTTAATTAAGAGGAGGGATAAATGGTGCTGCCTGAGGGGACCTGAAGAAAAGACAATTTACAGGTAAGAAATTCTTATCTTTCTTCAGGTCCCCAGGCAGCACACCAAAGAGATTTTGAAAAGATCAATAGGAGGGAACACAAACTGCCTGTAATACTTTCTGACCAAAAGCAGCCTCCCTTGAAGAAAATACGTCCAGCTTGTAGTGCTTGGAAAACGTATGCATCGAAGTCCATGTTGCAGCTTTACAAATCTGCTCTGCCGATGCTTCCGCTCTCTGTGCCCAAGTCGTAGCCACTGCTCAGGTCGAATGTGGTTTGATTCTTGCTGGTGGAGACAGATTTCTGGACTCATACGCAAAACAATAACCTGCTTTAACCACCTAGAAATCGTAGGCTTTGAGGCCGCTAACCCCGCTAAATTGAGGAAAAGATTATTTGATTTCCTGAACTGCGCTGATCTAGGTAATAAATCAAGCATCGTCTGACATCCAACTTGTGACGTCCAAGCTTGCACTCTTTATCCCCCACTGGATGTGGGTAAAAAGACGGTAATACAATCTCCTGAGATGAATGAAAAACAGAAACCACTTTAGGAACAAAGGAGGGAGGAAGTCTCATCACCACCTTGTCAGGAAAAACCTGTAGATAAGGATCTTCTATAGTAAGACTTTGTAATTCCCCCACTCTCCTAGCTGAAATGAGAGCCACCAATATTATAGTCTTCAGCGTCAAAAGTTTAATATGGATCGAAGAGATTGGCTCAAACGGGTCTTCGGACAAAACCGATAGGAGAAGATTAAGATCCCAAGGTGGACAAACATCCCTAATAGTAGGCTTCAACCTACTTGTTGCTTTGATGAACTGTTTGACAAGGAGATTCTCACCTAGCAAGATGCTTTTCATTGCCCCCAGAGCTGCCACTTGAATCCTAAGGGTAGCTGGCTTCAATCCCACCTGAAAACCTTCTAACAGGAACTGAAGAATCTGAGGAACAGAAGCCTTATATGGATCAATAGAACGATCTCCACACCAGAAAGAAAATCTTTTCCAAATTCTAGAATAGATCTTATTAGTTCCTGCTTTTCTACTGTGAACCATAACATCAATGAGATCGGATGATAACCCCTGCTGTGTTAGCGACTGCCATTCAGGATCCACGCTGACATAGCTAGTCTGCTGGGATCCGGATGGTTCACTGGACCCTGATGAAGTAGAGTTCTGTTGGCGCCCAACAATACAGGATCCTCCTCCGCCAATTCCAGCAGAAGAGTACACCAGGCCCTCCTGGGCCAATATGGAACTACCAGAATGACCCTGGCTTTGTCCAGCTTGATCTTCCTCAGAACTCTGGTAATCATCGGAAGTGGAGGAAATATGTATCCCAGACTGCCTTTCCAACACTGAAGCATAGCATCCACCGCTGCAGGTCTGTCTTGTGGAAACTGGGAATAAAATCTTTCCAACTTGGCATTTTCTCTTGTAGCCATGAGATCTGTGGTCGGACGGCCCCACTGCTGACTCAACATTTGAAAGACTGATGGACTTAGAGACCATTCCCCTGGCAAAGCCAACCTTCGGCTCAGAAAATCTGCTCTGATGTTGTCTGAACCTTTTATGTACACAGCTTGTAGCGTCTGGAGATGGGTCTCTGCCGAAAATACAATCCTGAGAGCCAATTCTAGCAAGCTCTGACTGTGAGTCCCTCCTTGTCTGTTCAGATGAGACACTACAGTAGTGTTGCCTGTTCTGATCTTTACTGACCGGCCTCTGGTTAAGTGTGCCGTTGCTCTGAGAGCTCTCCAAACAGCCAGGAGCTCCCGGTGGTTGGAAGAGAGAGACGCTTCCTAAAGAGACCACATGTCTTGCCAGACATTCTGCTCCAGAGTCGCTCCCCACTCCTGCCTGCTGGCATCGGTGGTGAGAATAAGCCACTCCTCTATGACCCATGGTACACCCTTGGACAAGTTCGCGTCCTTCCACCAACTGAGCGAGTGCCTCACATGAGGGGGTAACGTATTGAGATTGTCCAGAGAACCCTCTGTGCCATCCCAAACTCTCAATATTGCTCTCTGAAGGAGCCTCATGTGCAGTCTGGCCCAAGGCACCGCCTCTATAGTTGCCGTCACTGACATGGCCTGCCTTACTGGGACTTCTCTCTGCTGAGAGAGACCCAACAAGGACCTGCACAGGCTGATCTTCCTCAGCTAAGGAAGGTAGGTACGGCTCTGATCTGAGTCTAGCAGGACCCCCAAAAACTGCTTCCTCCGAGACGGCTTGAGACTGGATTTCTGATAATTGATCTTCCAACCTAAAGTCTCTAGACAGGAAATCGTCTTCTGGAGATGACTGAGAAGAAGACTGCTGGAAGACGCTTTCACTAGCCAGTCGTCCAAATAAGGAACGATCGGAATCCCTTGGGTTCTTAGAAAAGCCACCACCACCACCAAGACCTTGGTGAAAATTTGGGGGGATGAGGACAGACCAAAAGGCAGGGCTGCAAACTGATAATGGTTGGTCTTGTAATGATCTTTGATAGCAATTCTCAGGAACTGCTGATGCTCCTCCCAAATCAGAATATGGAGGTAGGCATCCTGAAGATCGATTGTTGCCATGAAATATCCTTCTTGCAAAATTGAGACTGCTGATCTGACCCCTTCCATCCTGAAATGAATCTTTTTCATGAAGGTATTGAGATAAACTAAATTGATGATCATCCGAAATTTGCCTGACCGTTTGGGGACCAAAAAAACGGAAGAATAGATTCCCCTCCCTTCCTCGCCTCGAGGAACAGGAACCAAAACACGGGACTGCCCAAATTCTTGAACTTCCTTGAGAAGAAATGTTCTCTTCCCAAACTCCCTGGGAACTCTTGTGCAAAGAAAACGAGGTTTTGGGTAAGAGGCCAGCTCGAGCCTGTACCCTTCCTTGATGATACTTAGAACCCAAGGATCGCTGGTGATACTTGTCCATTTGTGAAAAAAATAAGTAGTCTTCCCCCTACCGGTCTGAATAATTTGGCGTCAAAACTGATCTGTTTTGTGAGATCCCTCTGACTTAATTCCTCCTTTCTGAGGCTTACCTGGTCTGCCACGTACGGAACGAAAAAAAGTCTTCTTCCTCTCTCTCGAATCTTTATACTGATTTGATGGACGAAAAATCTTTTTCTGAGGAAAAAACCGTCTGTCTTGAGGTAAATATTTCCTTGTCTCTCCCAACTTAGAAACTAGTGCTTCTAACTCCTTACCGAACAAAAAGGGACCTTCAAATGGCATGGCACACAGCCTATTCTTTGATGCCAGATCTGCTGCCCAATGTTTAAGCAACACCGCACGTCTACCAGCTACTGCCAAGGCAGAAGACCTAGCTGCCATTCTAATGCTCTCTACTGAAGCATCACACAAATAATCTGCCGCCAGTTTAATAATTTCCATGGAAGACCTCAAATCTTCACGGGAGACTCCATCTTCTATGTCTTGATCCAGCTGAGTAAGCCAAAGCCTAATAGACCAAATGACACAAGCTGTAGCAACACCTGGCCTAAAACCCAGACAAAGGAGAAAAAACCTACCAGAGCAGTAACCAAGCACACAGCAGGGAGGCCACAGAAAGAAAAAAAGAAACCGGCCTTTTAAAATTGCCACCGGGTCAATACATGACCCGCAACCAGGAAGTAAACTCTAGCAGTGCAGCAGCTATTTCCCTCAGCCGCATAGATACAGCGCCGCCGGATAGTCACGTGATCCGCCTGCTAACATCATCCAGGAAGCGAAGGAATTTAACAGCGAGAACAAGCGCAGGAGTTAGGATGCGGCTAAATTCATATCGCACCAGCCGCACAGACACAGCACCTGCTGGTGCCTCAACCCAAGGACTCTCACTTACCAGGGAAGCACCCAGAAAGGAAGCCTGATCCTGCAGGTTACTCAGATAGAAACACGTAACAAAGCCCCAGCTAAAGCCTCTGATATTAACCCCTACAAGGGGAACTATACTGCGGACCCGTAGCTATGGGTGAACGGTAAAGGACGGTAGCTACCAGTCCAGATATATCCTATAAAAAAGTAACAAAAAAACAAACAGGAATCCTGCTGGACCCCTGTAATACTCACCTGATCCCTAGAGGACAGGAAACAAAACACAGGGGAATAACGGGAGGGGAGGGTGTTTTTATGTTGTTTCCTGTCCCTAGTAGGAGGGCCTATCTCTCTCTTTGGTGTGCTGCCTGGGGACCTGAAGAAATATTTGATTTAATGTTTAGGGTGATGTAGTCTGAGACAATTTGCAACTGGTTTTAATGTTTTAATTTGTATAAACCTGCACGGGTACTTCATTATTTCTAAAATATACATCCAAATTTCCTATAAAATTCTGTAAATTAAATGTAGGTAATTAAAACACAATAATTTGAAGAAAATGCTTCCGAAGAAGTGGATGGAAGACCCAGTCTGAAGTTTAATTTTTTTAAGAAAAATTTGCCTAAAGTAAATTAAGAATATTAGAAATCGCCTCAGGTTTCTGTGATCTGCATTAAGACATTTGACATTCAGCTCCACACTGACACACACCCACCTCTGGACACAGGAGGACACCAAATACAGTTGGTTCACTGTGCATAGGTGGATAATAATGGTGGAACATGGACTGAATTTGTTTGGCTGATATTCTTTGGAGTAGGCTACCCTAATTTTGATAGTGGGACAGATGGCTGAGAGATCCTCAAATCAGTAAGATGGAGAAAGAGCGCTATAGGTAACGTATTTCCTTTTAAAGCCAGTAAATGAGATCAGCATGAATGTGGTGTATCCACCTCCTGCTGGGAAAAAGACTACTGTGCTGAATAACCACACATGAGCTAAGGCTTACTATTGAGGCTAATTAGCTACATTCAACTGGCAACATAAAGTCAAATCACTTATTAGGTTTTAAATAGCATCTTTATGTAGTGATGGATGGACTGGTCCTTTGTTACAGCTTGATCCCTCAGTTATCTCATATATGGTCATTTATGATCTACAATGGTTTGAATATTGTGGCCCGTGTCCCAACATCATAGTTTAATAAACAGAGTTCAAGGAATTGTCTACAACTTAATAAACAAAGAACCAACTATCTAATATATTGGGCCAGATTCAAATCGAGAAGAAAAAATTATTTCATGGTTTATCATGTGAAATTACCATTTAAGTCTATGGAGAAATTTGGAACTAAATAAGGAGATAGGGGTTGAATTGAATCTGGGCTCTTATAAGATAAAGGGTATAAAAATGAACATTCTCACTTCATTTGGCCTGAATGTTTACAGGTACCTTTGCTATGTCTTTGTCAATTTCAGTTTCTGTTCTAGTCATGCTCTGCAGGTCTTACGTTAAAGAGCAATCTTCAACAAGGTATTCTACATGCTCATATCTAATGCTTTGGTTGTAACCCATTTCTTTCCTTAGGAATAGAGGGCTCTGAACTCCTGATGTAGAGGAGTTTGTTCACCCCACTTCGTGCTCAGCTCCTTCAGCTCTTTTTCCAACTTACATACAGGAGCCCCCTTCCTTAGGCTTATGATAACATGAGTTCATGTGGAACATGGTTGAATGTAAGTCAATTATTATTTGTCTTATCTCAAGACATTATGCTGTCCAGAAAAGAACATTTTCTAAACAATATTAATTTTTTCCAGCTACAAAGCCTACATTTGCCACTATGTGAATGAGCTGATAAGGATGTGTACATTCTACTCCCACCAATACTTATCTGAAAAGCCATAACTGTATATTTGCTCCTGTAACCTTACCCTAAGATGAGTCATTTATCTGCTTACTGTAAAACTGCATACTGTGAAGAAATAGTCTGCACATCGTAATGTATTAATTAAACGTAAGCCGTGACAGGATTCAGTATGAATTTCTATGAACAGTTCAAGATTTTCCTTCTGTTCCCATCGTTGGAAACTATAATACTTCTTTTTTTTTTTAAAGCTTTCAGTAAATCTCCCTTTCCTTCTATCTCTGCTTATTTTGACAAAGATATTTCAGCAGTGAGGTAATTTAGCCAGTCCAGAGAAAATACAATTTGTTTTTCTTTTCTCAATGCCCAAGAATCTTATCAAGTTTTTCGGAGGGGTTTTTGTCATTCAGATGTTCACCCACTCAAAATTGCCTTTTATTTCAAGAAAAATGCCTCAAATTTAATGAAAGGAACATTTCCAAACCAATTTTCAGGATCCCTTTCCCTTCAGGGCTTAGAATAGTAATGTAAATCTTCACCAAAAGGCAATAGTCGCACATCTGATGAAATTGCAGATCCAATCACTCACTGACACTCAAACAGGAAGCAGGAGATGATTGAAATTAGTCTACCTGTCATTTGCCTCTCTATTTTCTCTCCATTTCTTACACCAAGAACACAGAGAGTTTTTATAGTCGCTTAACTGATTTAACCCTTTTTTCCCACCAATATTTGTGTTGATTATCTTGTTTTTTAAATAACTTACTTTTGCAAACTGATTTCTAAAGGGGGAATGGACGTTGTTTCTACAAAAGTAAAAGTGTAGGAAAAAAAGTCCTGTGTTGTGTGCAAGTTTTAGAAAATAGGAAAGATGGCATTATCCTGGACGCACAACCTGTGTGTGTGTGTCCCATTGCCTAAGTTACTTGTGAAATGAGAAATATGGCTTCTTGTATCTTGTATTTTGCTTCTCAGAATGCAGAAATCATGAAAAATTTGTGATTTATTTTATAAAATGACAATTTTTTTGGAATTTATTAAACCCCCGAGGATGGAAAAGTCTGGATCAGAAAATCCGGCCTCTCAGACCTGTTGAGGTTGCATATAAGTCAATGGGAGAAGTCCCAATGATTTTTCGATGTGTGCTGGGTTTTGTGCAATACGCCAACGTTTCCGGGCAAAATTTGGCTGAAAAATTATATAAAAAAAATCATGAAAAACAGATGAAAAATCAAAAAAAATCAGAAAATCTGATTTTTTTCCTGCAAAGCAAATTTTCGAAAAATGTAATAATAAATAAGTGTAAAAAATCCGAGAGGATTTGATTGAATTTTGTAGAAGAAAATATTGAGATAAATTCGGACTTTGATAAATAAACCCCTTAGTAGCAGAACCAGTGGTGGTAAAAAGCCCAAATGTGGCTAGTTTGTTACCCCTGTGAATGTGAATGAGGTACTGGAGTGAGATAGCAAGGCAGCCCTATATGTTACTGACCAGACATAAAGAACTGGGCTCCCTTTGGACATTGGGCTCTAATGTTTAGTAGCATTGACGTACGTATTCACCCAAATCCTGCCTGTGTGATTGCAGTTGTGCGGTTGTATACAATTTGCTAATTAACACAATTTACAATTCACTTAATGTTTGCACCTGTATTCTGCTGGAGCAATCAGAGTGTATTCTGTGGAAGAAAACATAAAGGTCTGTGCCAATTCACTACACTTTGATCCTGTAAACAATGCCCTTTGAATTAATTGAAATGGCACTGGGATATCTGCAGATTCTGCCTTCTGCTATAGTTTTGATTTTGATTACACCTAAGGATTCTCCCCTGCAGGAGTGCACACACACAGGGCCGGATTTACATAGTGGGTGCACGTAGACCCACTGCCGTTCGTCGCCCCTACCCCCCCCCCTTTATTTGTGCAAATTTTCATCATCAATGGGGATTGGTACATGAGAAATTTAAAAAATTATTGATCTCCAGCGCATCCCCAGTGTTTTTGAACCAATGTGGGTGTGGTTGGGCAGCATGCCGCCCCCCTAAAATCCTGCAGCCCTAGGCCCGGGCCTAGGTGGCCTTTCCACAAACCCAGGCCTGCACACACCTTAGTGCTCATTTACACTTGACTTGAGGCAGGGGTAGTGTTCTGCTCTGCACCTCACATTGGATTGAAAGAAAGCCATACCTGTGAACACATGGCAGCCCTCTTTTTACTGCCCACCCTCATAAATAAAGCACTGCCAAATGCAGGGGGCACACAACACTGTGTTCTCTTCTGGAGCACAGAGACCTGCAGCAATTCATTTAGTATGCAGGGCAGCAGGGCGCAGAGGGCAAAAACATGGCTAATTGTGCAATTATTCTACTTTACACCCATCCTTGCATGACCTATTTTGTGACTCTTACCCCCAATTTGCCGTTCATATTATGAACTCTAATATAAAGAGCTGCCGGTAACTCCTGTATCAGTTCATTTATTATGCATGTTTCAATATCATTGCACTTGATATTGTACAGCAAAGTTTGTGGTTTTTAAATACTTAATAATAATAATAATAATAGTAGTTTTAAGAATGCAATAATAATAGTAATAATGTATATAATTATAAGTATAAAAGCAGAAGCATGTGAAAAAACTGAATATAGTGCAAAGCAAATCGGATGGCATAGTTCATAAACATATAAGAGCCAAAACAAATTCTGTTTAAAACTGCCTGTTACACATGACATTTGGAGACTCCATTACTTAATAACAGAAGCTTATTGCTCTTCTTGCAGATGTTTCTAGATTTTTGGATTGCCCCATAAAACTGTTGAATGGAGACTGGTTTCAGTGGGACCCTTTCATTAGGAATCCCATCACTTGGAAAGCCTTTCTCATTAACATTTAAATAGGTCCAGTGCGGCTATGTCCACACCAGCAAACTTTATGCTTACATGGAAGACTGAATATGAATTATTGTTCAGGAGCTGAAATTGTTTGCAAATATTATTCATGTCAATGGCAAAGACACATAACACATGTTGTTCATGTAAAAGAGCTTCATTCAGCATTTTTTTCAAACCAACAAGATCTTTATTTTATGGTCCTAATTTCAAAACAAATATATATTCCGCAGAGACAAGTACATTTGCCATTGTTTTATCTATGCTAAAATGCAGGCCATACCAAGTCAATTTTTAATTATGAACAATAAAATGTACAGGCTCATTTAGAGCAACACTGCAAGTTGGAACCTTCCTGTAAGAAATCATTAATTAAAGGCTCAATGACCCTGCCGCAATATTGTTCAGCATTTGAAACTCTAAATCAAGTCCACTGGCCTCTTAGTTCTAGGCATTCCAGTCATAATGCAGCACAAGAGCATTCAGACGAGTACTGCAGAGGGGCAATAATATCAGTTTTTACATAATAAAGGCAATATTAAGGAAACACCTCATATTGACACAATTATATCTATACAGCTTTTTGATCTTTGAGCTACATTTTTGTCCCATATATCCCTAATAAAGACCATGTATTAAGAGCTCTGCAAAAAAATCAAAGCTTACTTAAGATGCAATTTTCACATTTTGCTTGGTATATAGATCTGGATCATTAGGAAATACAAACAAGTGGCATAATCTGACTATTTTGAATTTGAGTTTAATGATAGGTTAGTGTTATATGTGTTGAGCCTTTCTCTGTATGTTTAAGGGCAGAGACAGACGAGAAGATTTCGGGAGATTAGTCGCCCGCCAACAAATTGCCTCTTCTTCTGGCGACTAATCTCCCTGAACTGTCTCCCCGCCGGCTAGAATCGAAATCGCCGGTGGGATGGCACTTGGAGCACTTTGTTTTCTGAAGTCGTCTAAAGTTTCCTTGTGAGGCAACTGCGGGTGACTTCGGAAAACAAAGTGATCTGAGTGCCATCCCGCTGTCAATTTAGATTCTAGCCAGCGGGGAGGCATTTCGTGGAGATTAGTCGCCTAAAGAAGAGGCGATTTGTAGCTGGGCGACTAAATCTCCCAGAATTTTCTCGTCTGTCTCTGCCCTAAAATTATAGTAGGTCACAAAAGCCACCCCCTTCACTACTTGTCAAATTTCAAAGTGCGCTTTTGCTAAAAAAATAAATCTCATTAGAGAAAGACCAGGTGCAACCACCTCAGTAATCACAGCATAACAAAGGCTCTGTCTGTATAAGATGCATCTTGTGATGATGGTGGATAACACAAATGGGGAGAACCAAAATTGAGTGCCTTAAGAGTCTTTTGAAAGGGCAAGAACATGCGCCCTCCTGATCCCTTGGTGAGACAGCATCTTCTGAGGACAGCATTCCCCTCAAGTGACCAGCTTCTGATCCCTGAAATAATTCTGCTTTTTACATTCTTTAAGCAACTTCCAATTACTGTGACATTTGAAATTACTGGAGTAATCCAACCTGTGTGAGAAAATAGGTCTCACATCATAAAACCCTCTGAGGAAGGGTGGAATTAATTAGTCACGAATGATCTCAGGAGGTTCGTTTTGCTCATCACCCTTAGGATTAATTTGGACAAATGCCTACTCAAAGTTTTATGACACATAGTAATTCTGTTACCTTCAACAACATGTCACAGTGAGATATACGACGGTTATAAAGTTAAAGTGTTCGTTTTAGCAGCAGAACAGTGTTTATTCAATTGCAACCTTAGATTGTTTTCTTAACCTCTTGGGGGTCCTATATGTTTATTAAGCTCGTCCTAGGTGACCAAAGCATTCATACATTTTGCAGCAGATCATTTGTACTTATTGCACTAATGAATACCTTCAGATTATGTATCAGTGCAGAACATTGCAAAATGACTCGTGTGTTTCACTACTCAAAGCTTATAAAATCCTTGCTTTTTTCTTCTGGGTAAGAGACACAGACACATGTGACATGGCCCGTGAATTACTTGGAAATTATGTGAGCTATTTAAACTTCTCATTTTTCCTCATCCTATGGAGAAGCTTTGAAGAACAGTATTATGAAAACAACCAGTCTGTTAATGGCACCTTTCTGTCCTAATTAGTATGCCAGGCTTGTGAAGGTCCAGCATTTAAGTCCAGCAGATATGCTACATATCTATATTACTTATACCTTGTCCTTGATGATCTTCTTCTTAGTATATATTTCATATGCCTACTATTTCACCATTGGTTATTCATATTTTCTACTTCCATTATGCAGAGTTAAATTCAATTCTAAACCATAGCAAAGTAAGTAGGAATGAGTGAAGTTTTTGGCTGATAAAGACTTGTGACAAAATTCAAAATTTTCCATCAATCTGCACTAGAATTTTGCCATGTGCATTATTTTGCTAGAGAGAAAGGGATACAAATAAGACCAATTGACTCCAATGCATTTGGTGCAAGAAAACACGCAACAGACTAGTTAAAACTAATTTGCTTATTGGTAGTAGTAGTAGTTGCTTATAATAATAATAAATAAAGCTGCATTAAGATTCTTTTGTTTGATGAGGTCACCAAGTATGGTGGTCAATTGCGATATGCTGCAGTTCATGCCAGTGCCGGGCCATTTTAAAATTTTAATTATTTGATTAAAATGGAGTCTATGCAAAATGGCCTTTCCGGCCACCCGCTAGCTGCATCTCTGCTGGGGACAGGGTGGGAGATATTGACAGCCATTTTAATCTCCTGCCCATCTAGTCCCCAGTGGAGGAGTAGCCCCCCAGTGACGGTGTCAGGGATGGGGAGAGTGATGGGTCAGGGGAGATGTGGAAATGAGCAGGGCAAGTCTGGGGATTATTTAAATCAAGTCCTGTTGGGCAGGCCATCAGTAAGGTCCCATTGACAGACCAATAAGATGCCAGCTCTCGAAGGGATCCAGCAGCTTTTATCAACCCAGATTTGGTGACTTTAACCTTTATTTATCCAAACTATGCTTATTGTAGATGAGGTCAACACCAAAAGGAACTCTAGTTTTATGCTATAAAACTCACCCATATACTAATATTCTCCATATTCCTCCATTTGATTTATGATAGCTAAAACTGCAGACTGTAATCTGAAATTGCAAATCTGATTTATCCAGATTTTTCTGTCTAGCATTTAATGGATGGCATATAGAGTTTCACATAAAAAAAAAAAATCATGATTGGTCTGAGGGTTAAGGGCCACGCAAATGATCAAGCACTTTAGGAAGAATTTCTTTAGATAACTGGATTATACTTAAATCTAAAGTATAGCAATATCAGGAATTTAATCACTGCTGTAGAATACATAAAAGTATGTTCCTGCACTTGGTTCATTTTAGATTCTACTTTAGATAGAGACTGTAGTGATTGTAAACAACAAGTATCATCCCACAGCACAAAAGCAATTCTGCAGTATGAATAGCTATAATAACTATATTTCAGAAGACATAAACTCTTTCAATAAACAATAACATGGCTCTGTCCTTTCCATACAGCATCAAACATGGAGGCATATGCTGTGATAATACTGCTACACAAATACCACCAATCAACAGATGTGCTCAGAGTGAAAAAGTGATTACTGATTAGTGCAATGTGGCAAGAGAGCCCTGCTAAGAGGGAGGGAGGCAGAGAGAGGCGAGTTTATCCGAAGCAATAACTGTTTGGAAGAGTGATGTTATTTTGTTTTGGAAAACCAACAACTGCAATTGCAGGCGAATGTTGTTTTCATAGTTTCTTTTATTGTCAAGGGGGAGAAGAATAAGAAAAAATTTTGTAAATATGAACTCCTTGCTGAAATGATGATAGAATCTGTTCATACCTTCTATAGTTACTGCTATGGTATCACACAGTCTCGCAGTCTGCTCTTATTGTGTCAGCACTCACAACATATCAAACTGATCTTAAAGTGGTGTGGACAGATGGCAGAAAGTGAACACACACAAATAGAAATGTTCAGATTTCTGCATTTGGTAAGTTTTGATTTTAATTTGATGTTGTACCTCCAGATTTAGTTTTTTAGCCAAATGTTTGGAGTGGAAGAGTTATTACCAATTAATATCATGTATGTATTTCCATATCCAAATTTACCAGCATTTAAAAAACATTTTGCTGTGAATGTTCTACAACCTTTGTTTGGAAATGTATTATATAAGTCCCTAGTTAAAATATCATTCTGTACCATTGCATTACTTGTTGCTGCTATATAAGTAATGTTTTTTTTGAATATAGCTTGCCATGTCATACCACCCATTGGCCATGTGGGTAAAAAACAACCTTAACTTAAAGTTGCAGGATGACTGGTTATGCCTACCTGTTGATTGATTACTATAGGTAACCATAACTAAGGCAAACTTTGCATGTGTTTTACCTTATCCCCATTGAGAAATTTGTTACTGGTCAATAAAATCAGCTTCTCCTTTTGACCATCACTGCTATCTGATAGCAACAAAAATGTTCATAGCATAAGCTATCAGCTGGGTATTTTGGAAATGCAGTTAAAATAAATGTTAACATGTAACGTTTTGCTGAATTTATGAACAACTGGTCTTCCAAATAGGTCAGTTTTTCGATCGGACGAATTAGAAACGTTCAAATTGAAGAAATAGCGCATTCGATAGAATTCGATTAGAAGCTATTCCCAAAAAAACAAAGTCCACCAATTGACTCCAAATAGGTTCTAGGAGGTCCCCCATAAATTTCGATATTTTTTGCAAATTCAAATTGAATTTGGACTAATCCCTAGTCGAAGTACACAAAAATATTTTTTCAATTTGAAAATTCACCTCGACCTTTGACAAATCTGCTCCTTAGAGTTTTCACCACTCATCTGGAAGAAGAAGAAGAAGTCACTAGGATGAGTGGTGTAATGTTTTCAAGAAAAACTCTTTTTCAAGAAAAGGGGGTTATTTACTAAACTCTGTCTGTTTAACTCAAATTTTTTGAGATTTATTAAAGCCTGATGCAGTACAAAGCCAGAATCTGAAAATCTGCCATCTCAGACCTACCGAGGTTGTGTATAAATTAATAGCAGAGGTCCCTTTCCTATTTTGAAGTTATTGTGGTCTGCACTGGAATTAGCCTGACTTTTTGTGCAAACATCTGGAGAATTCAGGCGATTCGGGAAAAAAATCTGAAAAAAAGTACGATCTGGGTATTAGCTCGATTTTATCGCGATTTACCTGAACCGATTAAATCTAGCTTTTTAAATAATAAATAAGGTAAAATTGGGTATTACAGTTTGGTCATGGTTTTTTTTTTTTTTTTTAAAGGTAAGTTTTATTTCTCATTTTTAAACACATACAACAATCATACGTACAACAATAAGTACACTCGCAGACTAGACTGTACAATTTAGGCAGGAAGAAAATATGGCACATGCTATCACCAAGCATAACACAATACAGTTATTGAGCAGTTGAGATGGACACTATCAAACTCAGGGGAACTATACATCTGACGGTTAGGTTGGGACCCTCGAGGATACGAAGGATAGCAAACCATGCGGGGTGTCACAGTAGGAGATGGACTCGGCTATGACCTACTATAGAGGGGTCGGGGCAATGTCATTCCACAAGCCCCAAATTTTATCGAATTTTGTTGGTGTTCCCCTAATTTCGTAGGTGAGCTTATATAGGGGTACTGCTTTGTTAATCAGTCGTATCCACGCATTGAGAGAGGGTGAGAGGTTACCCATCCAGTGAAGGGCTACAGTTTTTTTTGCATAAAAGAGTAGGATACGGAAAGAGATTCGAGTATATTTAGCTGGGACTATCTCTTCTAGAACCCCCAAAAGGCAAACTGCAGGTGAAATTATTCTTGGGAAGTCAAGATTATCTGATAGATAGTTTACAACTTGTGTCCAAAAGCTCAGTATGTAATGGCATTCCCAGATTAGATGGAAGAAATCCGCAGCTTGTTGGTGACACCTGGGACAGGAGTCGCAAGGGATCTGGCCCATCAGTTTGAGTCGTGTGGGAGTTATGTAAATATGGTGCATAATTTTATATTGTATTAGTTTGTCTTTCAACGATATCAGGCCAGTGTATATGTGTTCCGTCGCCTCGTCCCAGTTATCTTGGTCAAGGCCTATAATTTTAGTATTCCACCAGTCTTGTGCTGCTTGAAAAGGTTTGGGGCCGGATAAAAGGAGCTGCTGGTAGAGCCGGGACACCAGCTTTGCTGGGTTGGGATCATGAAGAATTTCTTCTATGACTAGGCAGGATTGCTGGGGGGTAAGACTGTTAAATTGGGAGTAGAAGGTATGACGTAATTGTAGGTATTTAAATAGTGGAATTTGCGTTGGCTGGCATTTAAGTTGTAATGTGCAATGGGTGACAAAGGAATGATTCTCAAGGAGGTCCTTCAAGCATTTAATGCCTTGCCTGGGCCAGAAAGCAGAGTGTTGCAAGGATCTAAAGTGATTCAAATAGGAATTTCTCCAGAGTGGGAGGTGAGGGGATAGGAGGGGTGGTGAATGGCCCAAGATTTTGAGAGCTATCAGCCAGGCCTTCTGTGGGGTAGTCAGTGTCGTCGGTAGCGGGCCAGAATCCCTGGGGCTCCGATAGGGAAAGTTGCGGAGGCTCTCCCACGAGGATAGTAAAAGAGCTTGTAACTGGGAGTTTGGGTTATACGGGTCAGGGTTAAAGCACCAGTGGAGGTAATATATTTGTGAAGCTATGAAATACCAATGGAAGTTGGGGAGGGCCAGTCCTCCCTTGTCGCACGGTGCACATAACTTTGACCAAGCGATTCTGGGTGTTTTCTTGTTCCAGAGAAAGGGGGTCACGATTTGGTTTATACTTTTAAAGTATTTTTTGGGAATAAATATTGGCGCATTATGGAGTAGATAGAGAATTTTGGGGAGGTAAATCATTTTAATGACATTTACTCTACCCCAGAGAGAGAGAGGGAGTTTAGCCCATCTGTTTAAGGTATTGGTCAGATTAAGTAAAATAGGGTCTAGGTTTAAGGTAGTGTATTTGGTGAGATCTGTATGGACTATCACTCCTAGGTACTTGAACTGGGTGGCCCATTCAAGTGGGGTCTCTTGTGGTAGAGATCGAGGTTGGTCAGGGTCAATGGGGAATAAAACAGATTTTTCCCAGTTAACGCGTAGTCCGGAAAACGAGCCAAACCGGTTGACCAGGTCAAGGAGGGCAGTGAGAGAATCATTGGGATCTGCCAAATATATAAGGAGGTCGTCAGCAAAAAAGGGAGATTTTTTCCTGAATAGTGCCGTAGGTTAAACCCTTGATTAAAGGAGATTGTCTGGTCAGAATTGCAAGTGGTTCTATTGCTAGGGCAAATAGAATTGGGGAAAGGGGGCAGCCTTGCCTTGTTCCCCTCGATAGTAAGATAGGGGGGGAGATATGGCCATTAACTCTCACCCGTGCCGTGGGGTTCTTATATAGAAGTTTGATCCAGGATATGCATCTAGGGCCAAATCCGAAATGGGCTAACACCTCCCACAGGTAATCCCACTCCACCGAGTCGAAAGCCTTAGCAGAGTCAAGGGAGGCAACTACTCTGGTGCCTGTTTCAGTATGGGCAATCTGCAGGTTGGTAAAGAGTCTGCGGAGGTTGATGTTAGTGGAGCGTCCTGGCATAAAGCCAGATTGATCAGGGTGAATAAGGTCAGGGACTACCTGTTGGAGGCGGGAAGTGAGGACCTTAGCCAGGATTTTAGCATCTGTATTTAGGAGAGATATAGGGCGGTACGAAGAGCAGCGAGCTGTATCTTTACCTGGTTTAGGGATGACAACTATGAGGGCCTCTGTAAATGATGGAGGTAGAGAATTACTATCAAAAGCACTTTGCAGCGTTTCTAGATATTTTGGGACTAATTGTTCTGAGAGAGCTTTATACCAGTCTGGAGGGAGGCCATCCGGTCCTGGTGTCTTATTGGGGGGTAGGGAGGCAATGGCATCAGCAATTTCTCGGGGCGTTATAGGTGCATCCAGAAATGTTCTGTCACTAAGTGAAAGAGACGGGATAGGGATTGAGTCCAAGAACTGAAGGAGTTGGGTTCTAGAGTGAGTAGTTGTGGTAGAATAGAGGGTTTGGTAGAAGGTGGCAAATTCTTGTGCTATGAGCTTGGGTTCTGCGACTATAGAGCCATCATCCAAGATAAGGCGGGGAACAGCGGAGGAAGTTGTCTGTTGTTTAGCCAAAAATGCCAAAAGCTTACTATTTTTGTCGCTCTGATCAAAGATACGCTGGTTCTGGTAAAGTAAGGCTTTCCTAGTTAGTGATATGGAGGCTCTGGAAAGAGAGTCTTGGGCACTTAGGAGACCGGCATAGTTGGCAGGGGTAGGGTTCAGAGTATGTGCTCCGGAAGCATTGTGGAGTTCATTCTCCGCAGCTTTAACCTGGTCTAAAGTATCCTTCCTCGCTTGTGAGATTGCCCCCATAAGTGCTCCTCTCATGACTGCTTTAGACGCATCCCACAGAGTCAGAGGGGAGGTGGACCCCACATTATGGACCCAATAGTCGCCATAGGCCTGGGCATTCGCTTCAGCCACCGTAGTGTTTTTAAGCCAAAGAGGGCTTAAGCGCCATAGCTTGTCTGAGGCCTCCGGATTCCAGCGAAAAGTAACTTGGAGTGGGGAGTGGTCGGATAGGGATTGGGGTAGGTATCGGATTTGGTCAATCATAGGCAGGAGGTCATGAGACACTAGGGCCAGGTCTATTCTAGAAAAAGTTTTGTGTGTTGGAGAGTGGCAGGAGAAGGTTCTTTGGAGTGGGTATTTCCATCTCCAGGGGTCAGTCAGCTGTAAGGCTTCTGTCCACTTGGTGAGCTTTGTAAGCGTATGGGGGTCAGGGCTAAGCTTATCCAAGGACGGATTTAAGCAACAGTTAAAATCCCCCATAATACAGAGGGGGCTAGGTGGGAATTCAGACAGTTTAGTCATCATTGTATCCAGGATTGACACTGCAAATGGCGGAGGCATATATAGATTGACCAATAGAATGGGTTTGTTGGCGATAAGGCCATGTAATACCAGGAATCTGCCGTAGTGGTCTAAGTGGAGCTTTAGAAGTTCAAATGGCAGACCCTTGCGAATTAATACGGAGACCCCCTCGAATGAGTTGAAAAAGTAGAATGGAAATGCCAACCCACCCATGGTTTCTTAAGTGTGAGAACTTTTTGCCCGGAGAGATGCGTCTCCTGGAGGAGAAGGATAGAGGGAGGATATCTCTTGAGGTAATTAAACATCAAGCTCCTTTTAAATTTGGAATTAAGGCCCCTCACATTCCAAGAAAGTACTGATATATTAGCCATAACATACAGTAGCAGGTATATGCCGAGCCAGAGGAAGTGTCCATCCCTTCAGGTACATGAGTAAGAGAAACATAGAAAGTGCAACATGCTTAGTTATTATGCCATACAACTGAGAGTGAATAGTCTGCAAAATAGATTGATATACAAACCCAAAACATATATAGCCCCAACCCTCCCTACTCACCCCCCAAACTCGGGTGAGTCTATTACCCATAACAATCTATAACAATAATGGGGGTTATCCCCTAGACATCTGCTAAGAAACAGTCCCTATCCGGGGGTCTAGGGCGGGTGTTAAAGTTAGTAACTGCCTGATGTCAGGCACCGAGCTGAAATGTTGGGCACTTGCCCCGTAAGAAAAGACCAGGAGTGGCCCGCAGTAGGATACCGACGTGGCCGGGAAGGGGAAAAAAAAAGAAAAAAAGGGGGGTGGGGAAACTGTAAATTGCAGGATTATTAACAGACTCCTTCAAGTCAGTTGCATCTCCATTTTTTTCAGGTAGGAAATGGTGTCCTTAGGATGCAAAAGAGGGTCATGCCTCCTCAGTGGTGACCGTTTTGGAGGATTGCAGGGCTGATCTCTTAGGCAAAAACCTTAGGGGGCAAGCGTTCCATGGGTAAAACAATGGGAAACTAGGCAGGTATGTTTGAGGGACAGCTGGGGTGCTTATTTGCAAGCTTACCCAACATTGTGCGACGGTCGCCATAGAGTAAGTTCTACCTTGCTAATACCTAAGATAATGTGAGAGGAATACGCATGGCCCTGCAGAATAATATTGGAGTAGGAGTATTTGACACAAACTGCCAAAGGCAACAGAATGCCTTATTGGGTGTGAGAAACAACAACTTGTAGAGATCCTCGTGGGTTGGATCAGAAATGGGGATTCTGGGAGGTTACTAGCTAGACAGGTCTGGGATTCCGGTCAGGAGATTGGCGAACGCCTTGTTGGTTGAGCCAGTCTTCCACGTCCTTAGGTGAGGTGAAGAAGTGTGCGCGGTCGCCATCTTGAATGCGCATCCGTGCAGGGTATTGCATACTGTACTTGAGTTGCGCCTCTCTGAGTCGAGCCTTTACCCTTGTAAATTCAGCCCTTTGTTTTTGAATGGTAGGGGAAAAGTCAGGGTAAAGTGATACTGTTGCCCCTTGGAAGCGAATCGGGCCTTTCACTCTGGCTGCTGTAAGGGCCGCATCCCGATCTCTGTAGTTGAGCAGTTTTAGGAGAAAAGGGCGCGGGGGAGCACCGGGTGGTGGGGGTTTTGTTGGAACTCTATGAGCTCTTTCCACAATAAAGACTTGTGAGAAGGTATTTGGGCCTAGAGTCTCTTGGAGCCAATTTTCTATAAACAATGGAGGGTTATTCCCCTCCACCCGCTCAGGCAGGCCAATTATTCTGATGTTATTGCGTCTGGACCTATTTTCTAGGTCATCTGCTTTATCAATGGCTGCCTTCAGTTGGTTTTTCATGGCCTGAACATCAGTTTGTAACGGGGGCATGGCGTCATCAATTTCCGACACTCTGGTTTCGAGGGCCGTAGTACGCTCCCTCACCTTTTGTAGGTCCTGGCGCAGCAAGGATAGGTCAACTCGGATTTCCTCAAACTGTGCAGTGGTAGATGCGCGGCTCTCCATAATTGCGGATAGTACATCTCCCAGGGTGGGTTCAGGAGGTGTTGCTGGTGGATCCAGGGCTAGGTCTGGAGGAGAGGGTGGCTGAGAGGCCTGGCCGGGAGACGGCGGGTGTGGTTGATCTCGTGCAAAGCGCTCTAGGCGAGAGGCAGTCTCCGGTTTTGGTTTGGGGGTATTCCTCCTCATCTTTGTCAATAGATCCAGACAGGAGAAGTATACTGAGTAATGGAGTAACGGGGTAAGTAGCAGGGTATGTGTGCTCGGTGCTCGGAAAATCAGGCAGCCACGTCTGATCACGGCATCATTTTGGACATGCCGCCGGGAGTAGGCTAATACCCTCTAACCACAGAAGGTATATTTCAGATCAGGGGGGGGCAGAGGGGGCACAGCTCCAGGTATCGTAAGGGCCAGTGCAAAGGTGCCAACAGATGCTAGAAAAGGCATAAAAGGGGCCAGTTCTGTGGCCTGTTAAGAGCACCCCCTGAGTTACGGTGGTAGAGGCCTGTTCTGTCCAGAATTATGTCCTGCCGCTGTCTGAGCTGTTAGGTGCCAGCTTCTAGGGTTGTGAGGCCGTGATATGGACCAAGGTATTGATGTCTGTAGGGGTATAGTAGCGCTCATAGATACTGCGCAGTATGGTGGTGTGATAGGTATTAAGGTCCCCTAATGTTGTGGGGTCACTCACCCCTTATACCTGCTGTTTTCAGCCTCTCACAGGCTCTTTCCCTGGTCAAGACGGGAACCGCGCCGTCATTCAGCCGCGCCCGGGGAGACCCGCCTACTTTAGTCCGCGGCTTCTCCTAGCTTACTAGGCCGCACTTCTGTTTTCGGCTCCAGCTACTGCTAGAGCGCTCGTTTCGGAGCCAGATTAAAGCTGGCCGGTTCCTCTACCCAGCGGACGACCCCTGCGGTATTTTTGGTATTGGGGGACTTGGAAAGAGGGGGATCTCGTTGGTGACCCCAGGAGCGCCAAAACAGTGCGGCCGTTCGGCAGTTCAGCTAGCCACCGGTCATGGTTTTTTAATTTAAAAAATGAGATCATTTCAGATTTTAGTAAATAACCCTCCCCATGTCCAGTTGCCTTTGATTTAATTCTACTAGATAATTTTACCTGCAGCAATGATTATACAACAATATGCTCATGGATTTCAGTAATGGAACAGACATACAAAATGTCACAGATAATTTCAAACCTACTTTACTCAAACCAAGCCTTATTAGGGTTATGGGTGTGAATTGCAAATGAGCATTTATTCATTCATATTATTCAATCAAAATGCAGTTTTTGTACCATCTGTTTAATGTAATTATTTTATAGAATTTATTCTAGCCTTTGAATAATGAACAACAACATTGCCATATGTTTTAAGATTATGTTCTTATTATCAGTAGCATTCTAATAAAATCGACTAACATAACGTGGGCTCAAGTTTAATTGTGCAGCAGAAGACATGAAGCACCCATACACATAGGGGCACATTTACTAAGCTCGAGTGAAGGATTAGAATAAAAATACTTAGAATTTCGAATGATTTTTTTTTCGACCATCGAATTGTCTACTTCGACCTTCGACTACGACTTCGAATCGAACGATTCAAACTAAAAATCATTCGACTATTCGACCATTCGATAGTTGAAGTACTTTTAAAAAAACTTCGACCACCTACTTTGTCACCTAAAACCTACCGAGCACCAATGTTAGCCTACGGGGAAGGTCACCATAAGCTTTCCTAGCAATTTCTGATCGAAGGAAAATCTTTTGATCGATGGATTAAAATCCTTTGAATTGTTAGATTCGAAGGATTTAATGGTTCGATCGAACGAATTGCGGTAAATCCTTTATCTTCGATATTCGAAGTCGAAGGATTTAACTTTGATGGTCGAATGTCGAAGGTTAATTAACCCTCGATATTCGACCCATAGTGCCCCATGATCACTATTCCTAAATATTGCAAGCCACCAACATTTGATGCAGAAGTTCCCTTGAGCTATCCCTCATCTCTAGGAGAGGTTGGCTTTGAGGTTTCCCAACTTTAATTGCCAAGTTTGGAACTACAATAATTCTGATGAAAATCTTGATTCCTGATTCTATTACTAGAATCTATCGTTCCCTTTAAACATAGCTTTCTGGTATTCTGTGTGAGCTAGATAATCTTAATACTAACAGTTTTGACTGTGTATATATATACATGTATTTATATAACGTGTGTGCAACAGATACAGTATACTCTCACATATACACATACATATATAAAATCCAGAGACATTTACTCGAATATTGAAATTATTTGGTTCTCCAAAGAATATTGTAGAAGGAAATGCTTTTTTTTTTATTTTGTTGGATAATATTAGTGAATTAAATATTTCATTCCCTTGTTCAGTAATAACAAGAGGAAGCTGATTGAAAACAGAACTAATTAGAAAGGCAATTGGTTGAAGTTATTTCAACAAGAATAAATATTATAGAAATTTATTGCCCTCTGTAGACAAATCAGATTAATTGCCTCTGGGTCATATAAACACCATCAGGCTATCTGGCAGTTCAGACGGCATCTGGTGCATTCTAAAAACTTGAAAACTGAAGAGTTTACTGCTTCTGTTTTATATTGCTGGAGTGCTGACCTGAGTACTGACCTGAGTACAAAGAAGGCAAAAGAGGCTAATGGAAGAGATTGAATGGGAGGAACCGTTATGGAGAAGGGTAGGGATAGCAAGAGAGAGTAAATGGAATGGGGGGGGAGGAGAGGAGAAGTGCAAGTGTGTGCTGGAGTGAGTGCTGTGTTAGTGTGTATACGTAAAAGAGAGAGCGATACTAGATTTAATATAACTAATTGATAGGAGAAGCAAAGGAACATGGAGAAATTACTTTAAAAAAAGGATTTTGTAATGTTCTAAAGATGCCATTATTTTTTCAGATCTCCTTTACACTATCCTTTTCTACTTCATATTTGTTTAGTTGTAAAATGTTTGTTTTGTCTATACAGCTGCATAGATTACTGTGTAGCTGCCAGTTAGACAATGTTTAATGTTACTTTATACTCTCAGTCAGTTGCAGATTAAGACTACCTGGAATTCTTGATAATATTTACCACATTGATCGCCTGTGTCTTTTCCATAAATTGCAACTAAAGACCCAGTCTGCCGCTGTTGGTTTGGAGCATTCTCTGATTTTTTAATATTTACTGGGCCATGAGTGGCAACAGGCTAGGCCAGCAAACTTGGGAATCCTAATTGTAGATCTGGTCTGGTCTGATTGCTCTGGGTTACCATAACAATGCCGGTATGATACACGCTTCTATCATTCAGGGAAGGAGCAAACTCTGCTATCCCACTGTTATGGTGCCCTTGAGATCTTTGCTTGGACCTTTTTTTTTTTTTATCAACAATCAAATTAGGAATCTTTCAAGGACTGCTATAAATTAATTTGATAGATCAGTATAATCATTTTGATGAAAATCATTATTTATCATTGTTCATAAGGTGTCAATATCTCAAACAGGACTGATGTGAGATGTCAAATCTTATTATGGGCTATGGCCAAGTTTTTCCAGTGCCTTTAATCAATATCAATATTGACGAAATGCACTTGCATAGATGATCAATTGGAGTTTCATAAAGGGTCATTCTGACTCATTCTGATTCAAAAACAATTCAGCCAAATTCAGTATTATCCATAATAAATGTAGAATTTGTTGTGGATCAGTCGAAATTGATGCATCCTTAACGATCCTATGTAAACCTGCTTCTAAATCTCCCTATGGTATAATGCACAAAATTGAATTCTGAATAAAACAATTTGAAAAAATAATCATATAGTTTAGTTTTTTTGAATAAAACATTTTTTGATGTGATAAGCCCTGAGAGTGCGAGCTTCTTCATTCTGCTATATATATATATATATATATATATATATATATATATATATATATATATATATATATATATATATATATATATATATATATATATATATATATATATATATATATATATATATATATATCCTGTGTACTGCTGTGCCTGGGAAAAAGAGGTCAAGTTCAGAAATTCTGTTAGAATGGAGATGCAAGTTGATGGAGGGGGGGTATTCAACAGCACTATGCAATGAAATATGTCTATGGGATGACCCTAGGGTTCATACATGGAATTGAGCAATTTGGTACTACATAAAAAAATTGTTAAAATAACATGCAATAACCATGCAATTTGTGCTCTTTGCACCACTTATGTTATATAATAAAAGTCAATAATAATGTTTGCCCATGACAACACAAAAAACAATTAAAAAATCCATCCATGTTTAGAATAACATTTGTAAGCAGAACAACAATGAAATACAAGGGGACTGCTGTCTAGAATCATTGAAAGTAGTGTAGTAAACATTTCAAAATAGTTTTAAGATCCATTAAAAATTTGGTATGATACTTAGAATAATTTTTACGTTTATTCCCTCTGCTACTTGCCTATTTTTGACAGTGGGGCAGTTAGGTTTAAAATAGGACACAATCTGATATGAAGCCAACATGGAATTTTACAATGAACAATAATTATTGTGCAAGATACACAATGCAAGTACACAATACACACACAATTGGTCTATTGCATTGTTAATCTAGGTAGAGAAAGGGCCTACAAATGTACAAATGGTACCTTTCCCTCTTAAGCTGATGGCAAACCTTTCCCAACCAGCATAGAAACACAGGTACAGAAAAAGACTAAGTGGATCCACCCCCAAACTGCTCCTTGCAGTAATTGCACTGACTGAACACTCATGGAGCAGATTTCAGCATGGAAGTACAAAAGTATGCATAGTGGATCCAATTGGAGTTTCTTCGCAGGTGGAGAAACAGCCTGATTTGCCATTAGCCTTAATGTCCACATATCACATTGTATTAACTCTTTCAGTTTCTCAAACCCATGTGAAACTTCTCCATGATAGAATGCCCAAACCTAGGGGAGCCAATAAGCCTGAGCTACATTAAACTAGAATGAGTTTACTGTAGACCATGGCTGATCTTTGCTAATTGTGTATATGCCAAATACTTGAAGGAATTAATCTATCAATTCCCATTTTGCATGTCCTGTTGTATTTCAATGAAAGGGTTTCTATAAACCACATAAATTGTGAAACAAACAATGAACAAGTTGCTTTAGCTTCCAGCTCTCAATATAAATTGCAGCAGCACAGGGTTTGTAAAGTCCCTATGACTACAAGCCAACCGAGGAAGATCAACATTTCTGTAAATTTATGATCTGCCACCTCTACAAGTATAATTAATATGCGTCACACTTAAGAAGGTAAAATAATAATTTCTCATTAAAGTTATTGTAACAGGTAAATTCTCTTTGCAAAGTCTTATGTAGGGCATTTAAAGGAAAAAAAGTCCATTACTGTGCAATGGAGGTAATGTATACCCTTTGTGTGAGGGGGTATTCCAATTGGCACAGGTACATTATGGGTAAACCCTGTCCCTACTACATAAAAGTAGAAGGATCCTGGTCCCATTGTGGACTCCAAGTGGTAGATATGCTGAAAGGCCTGGGGCAAGAAGATGCTTCAGTAAACGAGGAGCAGCCTAGATGCATTAATTAAGCCTCAGTGGAAATAGGGCAGATGGAACCCATGAATAAGGGTTTAAATAAGTGACAGTGTCGCTTTTGTAACAGCACAATTTAAGTACTAGTTGATTCAGAAAAGGGCAATTCTCAGCTCCAGAAAAGAAAGAAAGTATGGTGTTACTAAAGAATAGCTAGTTGAGTTGGTACACTGGCGCTGGAAAGCTGTTGGTGTTGCTTAACTTAAAAAAAAAATCTAACTTTTGGGTTTCAGTTGTAAGTAACCACTCTGCCTGCCCATACTTAACTATTTGATCTATTTTTACTGCAATATACTGTGAAGTACCATTTTCCTTTGATATGTTCTTTAATAAATCTGTTGTTTCTATTTATGAACCACTAGCAGCCAATTTCATCTAACAGTGTGAACGAGAGTTATAGTTCAGGTACAACACTCTTTCCTCCACCATTTCTGTGAGGGTTCAGCTGAGCAAGTAGAAGAGCTTTACATCAGAACAGCAGGTGTTATATTTGCTTGACCCCCCCTCCCTCACTGTCCAGGGTCCTACAATTACTTGAGGAATATACTTATTGTTCTTATGTACAATACTCCTGTGAAATGTACTAATTGTCCTGAAGTGAGCTTATGTACTGTTTTACATTGGCAAATGGTGACTGTGCTGCTCATCATGTTGCAGTATCTAATTCAATATTTTATGTTTTGCGCCTATTGTGTTTGGGTGAACAGAACAACCTAAAACTAGATCTGCATATCAACTTTGTGGGATAGCATTAGCTAGAACATAGGAGGCTTCTTAGCATCTTTAGAATGTAATGTACAGTCCTATGTGCCAAACAAGTTGTTCAGTTATATTGCACAAAAGGATGTACAGATTAGAAAAAGGCTTGTGCAGAAAGCTCACTTGCCTCCCTTGTTTAATGGTGCACCTTGCCCCTGACTTTAACAGGAAAGGTTAACTAGAGAAAGTATCACTTGCGTGTTGTTGTTGCTAAATAAATTCTGTCTGTAATGTGAACTTTCCATATTGCTGAGACTGCATCTTCTTGCTTAGACTTATTTGCATCATCCGTGCCCGGTTTTCAAAAGCCAGCAGAACGTAATTAGATTTTTCACCTCCAGATACTTCTGGAATTTATGGGTAAATATAATATTTCTCTACGCAGTAAGGCAGACAGGTCATACAATTTTTGGAGTATGTCTGCAATCTAAATGAAGCATTTCTAGGGAAACAGAATATTCTGTTGTTCCGTGAAGATATTTAGTCCAGAGTGGGAACACCTGTAATTTAAAGACCTTTCTTTGTAAGCCCAATAGCTTGCCAAGTAAGCAAGTTCATATTTTGTGTTATTGTAGTGTAACCCTTTCTTGGCTCTTTTTGCTGGAGCTGATTCCACTCTTTCTACCTACCATAGACTGTGTTATTCACATTCTATGCCTCATTCAGGAAGACTCTGTTTCTTTGCCTTTACTAAGGGGTTGACCTCCCTTAGGGCACTAAGTCATCATATGGGGGCCTTTTCTCCAGGCACATCGATGCCCAGCATCAGACAGAGTCCAAAGAGAAAAAAACATGTACTGCCTCTGATTATAATAAAGGGGTGGTTCCCCTTTAAGGTAACTTTTATTATGTAATTCGAAGCAACTTTTCAATTGGTTTTCATGATTTATTTTTTTATAGTTTTATAGTTATTTGCCTTTTCCTTCTGACTCTTTGCAGCTTTCAAATGGGCGTCGCTGACGTCCTTCTAAAAAGCAAATGCTCTGTAAGGCTACAAATGTATTGTTATTGTTACTTTTTATTACTGATCCTTCTATTCAGGCCTCTACTATTCATATTCCAGTCTTTTATTCAAATCAATGCATGGTTGCTAAGGTAATTTGGACCCGAGTTACCAGATTGCTTAAGATTTAAATTGAAGAGCTGCTGAATAAAAAGCGAAATAACTCAAAAACCACAAATAATAAAAAATTAAAACAAATTGGAAATTGTCTCCGAATATGACTCTTTTACATCATACTAAAATTATCTCAAAGGTGAACAACCCCTTTAAGGACAATAACAACTCCCACCACCTAAGGGACTATGGGAATACATTCATCTCCCAGGCCATAGGATACAGCTACTGGGTCTTCTTGAGTCAGTAAGTTAACTAACCTCTTGGTTCTCCTTTAGTTGTGTAAACACTCATTCTCTCTTTTGGAAAAACTACTGCCAGAAATAACTGTTTATGTTAAACACTAACTATCTTTAAAATATAGAGATATGTTCAGGTCTAGGCTGATATTTAAAATAGGTCCTGCATTTCGGGTAAACAGAGGTCCAAACAACTTCCTACAAGCCCAGGAAATAGAAACTGTCTATGGCATCTTATAGTAGCCCCTCTGGTATTTGACATAATCTACAGATTGCTGGGCTGGACCTGGATATGTTTCATATAACTGAAGCATAAATCCATGAATACATTCAAATGCTAATTTGACTGGCCACCATCTTTTATACACTGCAAATATGGCTGAGAACAGTTGACCCATGATCTAGATTAAATATACTTTAACTTCTACTAATGTATACCTAAGACGACCTACAGATGAAAACTGAAATTAATTCTCCTATTGATTGCCCATTATTGCAGCCTCCCTTTTAACTTTCTAGTGCTATGACTATATAATGTGACTCTGTGCAAAGCTGCACAAGCTAGGTCTCAAGTCAAAGCCCTTTGTTAAAGGATCTCTTAAAAAAAGCACTTTCCTGAAGATCCTACTGGCTGTCTACTTATTCTTCAACAGGAAATCATAGAATTGATTAAATAATTATATATATACCATGATGAAAATTTATAGAAAAAAGAGCAATTTCATTTCATTCGACATTAACAGACACAACATTTAAGAGCTTTAATGCGTCTATGACCATTGCTAATCAGAAATAACCTTTACAAATATACAAATATAATCAGTCCATTAATGTCTGGGCAGTGATATCTCCAGGTCCTTTGGTCAGTCAAGGTTGCCAGAGGCTGCAGAATTTCCAGCTAAAATCTCTGTCCATGTAATAAATGATGTCTCAGTGGAGATATCCTTCTAATGAAAGTGCTGTAAGCTACTATTAATGTCAATATTAGCAGCAAGACATTTTATTGGGGAATCCATTAATGTTGACCTAAAGAATCAGAAACTGCCTCATTATGGAGGTCCTGGAATATCTTTGTGTTTTTGAAAAGAACATTTTCAACCCTGAAAAGAGATAGTCCTGTCTGAAGGTCGTGTGTTAAAGCTACAGATGTGCCCCATGCTAATAATTGGAGGATTTCACCTGAGAAGAATGAAAGTGCTGACAACTCATTTATGAATTCAGATGCTTAAGATGGAAGTCCATGGGGCTTTTGGTTTCAATTTACATCATTTGATTTATATTATTTGATATATTATGTTTGGTACAAGAAAACCTAGAATTCAACAGATAAAACACAGTGACATTGGATAATGTAAATAAAACTGTTAGCCAAGTATGAACAACATATAACTTAGACATTACATTGTCATAAAAAAGATATATATATATACAGTAGTATGAACGGATGGAGCGTGCGTTAATAGAGCAGTTAGTTCAAAGCACGTCTGCATGACACATCCTTTTTCCAATGCATGTTGAAATACATACGTATCTTTACATGTGACCATCTATTTTTCATTTATATAATGTACATTTGTTGGAGGATGGGAAGGAACATTTTTTGTTGCAACTCATTTTTCTTTATGAAACACATGGGCAAGTGAAGTTTTAATGCAGTATACAATTTTCTCTGTCAAATCCCCTCACTCTAGTATCTATCCACTTGAACCCATTTGTGGTCTTTAAAGTACTTTATATACTTTGAAATATAGCATTAGGGCAAAAATTGAAAGCAAATGATTATTTAATACACTGTATCACAGAAATTAAAGGAGGGAGACAATTATTATTCATCTACCTATAATATTGTTATGAACTAAAGGAGGCCTCAACCTAAATCTGAAGACCTCTGCTCCATTGTCATCAATTTAAATTAACTGTATTGTAGCTGTGAAAGCTGCCATGACAGGTTGTGTAGAGATTCCAGGCTCTCTCATTACAGACAATAGATAGGCTTTAGAGCTTAAGAGGTCATACGCAGGGATAAAATGTCACTTATGACTCTTTACACCAATTTTATGTATACGTTAGTCACGCAGGCCGGGACTTACAATCTGTGGGTTCCGGCAAATGCCAGAGAGCTGCTGTAAGATGCCATAGAAGTCACTCTTTAGTGGGCTGGTGGGGGGCTGCTTGGGCCTCTCTGTACTTGGAACACCAGTGCATATTTTGACTCTCAGTCCAGACCTGTATTAGTGGTAGCTCTAGTCTATAATCTCAATTCCAGTGAAGCTAACTGATCAATTTAATGTAAACAAAAAAAAAGGAAGATGGCTGGTCTTGTGAAGTGAAGATCTTTTTTGTAATTCTTCATGTGGACTACAACCAAGTCCTGTGAGATACCTGAGTGCCTGTATTTAATTGTATATTAAATATTAACAATATAATATTATTTTTATATATTATTTTACACAGGTAGTATAGACTGTATTAATGTTACAGTACTCTTACAGAGGATGGCTGAATCTGATATATTCCAGCAGCTGGCTTTGTTCAAGTCTCTGGATGGAAAAACTGGCATTTGTGGTTGTTTGCTATGGTACATTCATCTTTTGGGCATATTCTTTGGAACTTACCTGGCTCCACTAAGCCTTTAGGGTACTCGACCTGTGAGGTCACACAGGCTGCCATAAGAAAGGAAGGTACCTGATACTTCTATACTTTACATTGCCAAAGACCCAAATACTATTCAGCAACGGTCATGTTCTGCTCCCAGATATTGCTCCTTAGGACAAATAGGAAGTTCTGTCTCAAGGACCTTTACACTATACTCTTTATGTTAAAGAAGTCAAAACTTCAACTGCTGTGTCTGAGGACAGAACTTGAGATATGAGGCTCCAAACAGTAAAGGCAGGGAATAGACATATAATTCAGGGAAATCTGTCCAAAAGAACTTCCACACGTTTTTGATGTACAGTTTGTTGGGATTGTTAGGCACTACTATTCAGTCTGAAGGAATACAGGTTGGTTACATTAATGAGTATTGTTACATAATGTATTATGTCCTTTGTGCTTTCATCCTTGACCCCTGATGGAGGAAAAGGCAAAATGCCCTGTGTGGCCTACTCTAAAACCTTGCCTAGATGTGGCTTGAGATAAAAGGGTTCTGGTGGGGAGAACATTCAATAGGCAACGTAAGTCGGCAAGACTTCAGGAGACTGATCATGTACACTATTTTCTGAAATCATCCATTTGCTACTGTTTGCAATTTATACAATTGCGCCATTTGCATTAACCCATGATATCACCTTAGTCTGTACTCTTACTTTTACACCAAAAGACATTAACTTTCTCAAATGCGCAAATGCCTGACCCAGTGAGGAACTAGAACTAGAGAACATAGGAATGATAGCAAATATTATTTTTATTATTAACATTTATTTATATAGTGCCAGCAAATATACAATGTATATGTAGCATCAGAAACGGAACTAGAGGGGCGGGCCCTGGCGCAGGATGCGCAGCCGGCCCCGCCCCCCCTCCGTACACCCGGAACTGGCCCGGGAATAAAGCGGCGCGGACTGCCGGGGGGCCCTGAGGGGGTGCGGGCCCTGGCCCGCTCACACCCCCTGCTCCCCCGGTAGTTCTGCCCCTGTGTAGCATAATATCTTTTCCAGGACAAAATATGTAGTTTCATAGCTATTTTAAAACTCAAAGAAAGCTACATTTGGTTTAGATGCTAGTTAATCTAAACCCATTTTGATCCCATAAATTGTATCATGCTACTGTATGTACACCATCTACAGCTTTTGTCATTATAGAAGGCAGGACAATTATAGCTGCACACTCCTTCTAACATCAGTAGCCACTAAAATAGGGGGAACTAAAGGCATAACTGGAACCTGATTTCTTAAAGAGATCTCCCAATTCATGATTAAATGATAAAATCCGACACTACTTTGTTAAAGTCAAAAATTAAATCCACAATGCTGAGGTGGTAAAGAAAAAGTGCCCCGTATTTCTTCTCCATAATTTATCATCTTGATGTGAAAATATTTATTACTTTTCTGGCTTAATAAATCAATTATTTTTTCTTTGTACTTTACTAAGACTTTTAGTACTATAATAATTAAACATTATGTTTACAAATGCATCAACATAACGTTAAAATAATTTCCACGGAATGCTTTAGACAATACATGACATATAATTATGTACACTTTTTGGTGAGGATCATCTATAGACTCCCTCCCCTCCTGTAAAAATGTCTGGGAACCACTGGGTTCACGAAAGGGGACAATAACACCTAAAATGTCATTGAATATTTTTTTAAGATAGAGAAATGAAATATAGTGTGTGAAAGATACTGTTTATACTGGTCTAATCCCTGCCTGAATATTCCTTTATGCAAATAGGGATAAGTCATTTTTGAAATCTCATATTATATCCTGCACATAGAACCATATTACATGACATGATGAGCATGTCATATATACAATCCCATAAAATCAAGCAAAAAGTTTCAGTAAGTTTAAAAATTCCTTTGAATTTTGAAATCTGTAATTCTCCATGGTTCTGAGTTAGTGCTATGTTATTGACAGTTTTCCTTTACAGCAAAAACCTACAGGTTTTATGGAACTTACACTTACAAATAATTGTTAAGTAAGTTATATTTTTCTTATATATTTAGGGGCACATTTACTTAGCTCGAGTGAAGGAATAGAATAAAAAATACTTTGAATTTCGAAGTATTTTTTGGCTACTTTGACCATCGAATTGGCTACTTCAACCATCGAATTGGCTACTTCGACCTTTGACTACGACTTCGACTTCGAACTAAAAATCGTTCGACTGTTCGACCATATGATAGCCGAAGTACTGTCTCTTTAAAAAAAACTTCGACCACCTACTTCGCCACCTAAAACCTACCGAGCATCAATGTTAGCCTATGGGGAAGGTCCCCATAGGCTTTCCTAGCTTTTTTTTGATCAAAGGAAAATCATTCGATTGATGGATTAAAATCCTTCAAATCGTTCGATCGAACGATTTTTCCTTCAATCTTACAAACGGTCGAATATCAATAATCGACCCTAAGTAAATGTGCCCCTTTAGTGTAGGGGAAAGAACAGCAACAAGCACCCAGTCTCTGAATGGAACATGACTAAGCATAGAGCCTGGTTTCTTTACCATTTAACACATACTGTAGTTATCCAAGCACATTATAAAGAGGGTCGTTTAGAGAACAGATATCAAGTTGCTTGGGTACTCTACTAGATACGTTATCAATTTCAGTTTGGATCTTCAAGTCCATAACTGCAACTTTTCACTTTAACATCTTTACATTGTCCTTCATCACTACTAAGTTTTTTCCTGACCCCTGTAATATAAAGCTGACGAAAGAAGAGAGTAGTTTCTCATTGCCAGTGATGTGATCCATTAAATTGTCAGGGCATAATCTCCCTAAGGAGACACTTCTTTCAAAATGCATAGTAAGCATTAGCCAAGAATCAAACTTAAGTGTAAACTTAAGTGTAATAATTACAGTGAATGCCCTCTGGCTGTTGTCAGATATACTGTTTTATCTTCCAGACCTGATAATATATCTGGTTAAGGATACAGAATTCACAGATAGGTTTGGTTAATCACTGAGTATGTATGTGCAGTACATTCAAATGTAACTTTTTCTGAAACTTTACCTATGCCTCGTGCAACTTTATTAAGACAGCAGGACCTTAGGGAGCTAAATGTGTGGCTTAAGTCTTGGTGTAGGAAAAAAATATTTCGGTACTTCCTAAAGCACTGGCCTGGTTTTTCTTTGGACTACTAACTATATAGCCATGATGGATTCCACCTTAATGGAAGGAGGTCTACTGTGCTAGGAGAAAGAATGGCTAAGAGGCTGAATGAGTCTTTAAAGTAGACAAGGGGGTGTGTGAGCTAGACTATTATGGGGAATGGGTCATCACCAGGGGAGGAGTGAGGGGGGTCACACACTATGCAAGATCATTGCATAATATAAATATCAGAGGTAAAAGCAGTAACTGCCGCTGTCTGCTCTCTGTAGAATGGAGCTGTAGTTGATATAATATAATTGGTATCACTGGGATCTGGTGGGATGAAACATGTGACTGGACTATGAATTTATTTGTACAACATTTTTTAGAAGGGACAGAGGGATTAAAAATGTTGGAGGAGTTTGTCTCTATGTAAAGCCAGAATTAAAGTCATGCATTTTAAGTTACCAGTGAAAGTACTAGGAAGGGTGTGGAAATCTTTGGGTAGATATTTTGTCTGCTTTAGACCTCAAACACACGGCCAGATTCAGGGAGATTTAGTCGCCTATCATGGATCATCCAGACATTGACTGGAATAAGGGGGTGTCCAAATCAGAAAAAGATAGCAGGTTTGTAAATATGTTAAATGACAACTTTTTATTTCAGATCATTCAAGAACCTACTAGGAAAGAATCTTTGCTGGATCTGGTTATAACTAATAATACCAAATTCACCTCTAGCATTTGTGTGGTTGAACATTTAGAGAAAAGTGATTGCAGCATGATTTCTTTCTGATCAATAATTCTTTTGCTACTGATAAAACTAACATACAAAAAACAGAATTGTAGCTTCTCACTGGTGAGATAAATCAAGAATGTTTCTTGACTTTTTAAAAATCTCTCCCAAAGTGTCATGATTTTTCTGTATTTGTAAAATGTAATTACTTTGAAAAGAACATAAAGAAGAAAGTTTAATCAGATTCCAGTTGGGAATATACAATAAAATCCTGGCAATAGCAAAGCTTTAAAAAATCCCCAAGAAACTAGTTGCTTATATCATACTGAGCCATGCTGTTCACTTTTGGTACTTGCAAATTATATGTCTTAGAGAACTTGAATCGCTTGCATTGAGAAGGGCATTAACGGGGATAATTATATACATGTTTTCCATTCTTGCAATGATTAGAAGGAAATTTTAAACTGTAGATGTCAAGTTTTCTCCAGGGAAACGTTCTATTTGGTAGAATAACAAATTTGCTTTGCGCTGTGTTTACTTCATGTAAGTGGTCTCATGAGCTGTTTACACTGGCTAAATTCAAATTCTATTTTATCCTGTCTCTGACCCTGACAATCCATCCATTCTAATGGGTAAATAACACATTATATTAACATCAGAATATATTGCTAGCAAACAAACTAGGGAAATTTAAGTATGGTTGTCTTAATAATAGTGCAAACACAATACAGGGAATTATAGGGCACACTTTACAGGGAATTATAGGGTACTCATATTAAAATGGAGACAAAGACACCATGCCCTCCTCTTTTTCCTGCAGCATTGCCAAGTGCAATTCTTTGTGCCACTGTTTGACTATATGGTTATGAACATTTTAGAAAAGGTGGGGCAAATACGACACCGACAGAAGGTATTGGACTTCAACTTTTTCCCTGCATGCTTTTTCTCACTGGAAGGGGGTCACCACCATGCAATATCAAGTGCCCCGGAGTCTTAAAAACTAAATTTTTGAGTTAAAAACACGGAGAGGTCATTGTACAGTACAGAACTATAACCACACTGTTGTGTCAGCAACAAGGTCCTTGAATATTTAAGTCATGAGATCAATGCATACTCCAAATCTCACCCTAACTGGCCCACAGGCTGGTCTAGGAGAGCAAATGAACATACTCCACAAATTTAATACCAACTAGCATTTAGGCCAAGCACACCCATCTTAGAGGGACTCGTCTCACAGTATGGGAACCATTGAACTAGAAGGTTCCAGCTGCCACCTACAGATACTTTGGGTTTTCCATACACAAAGCAAAAAGCTAAATGAGTTATGTTCCACTGATGGTAGGTAACTACTAGTGATGGGCGAATTTGCGCTGTTTCACTTCGCCGAAAAATTAGCGAAATTCGCGAAACGGCGAAAAATTTTCGAAACGGCGCCGGCGTCTCGTTTTTGACGCCGTCGCCCGTTTTTTCGATGCCGGTGCCCGTTTTTGACGCCGACGCCCGTTTTTTTCGGCGAATTTTCGCGGGCGTTTTGCGAATTTATTCGCTGGATGCGAATCGCGCAAATTTGCCGCGAATTCGCGCCTGGCGAATAAATTCGCCCATCACTAGTAACTACTACCTCCTGGAGCTGTTTAGTACCATTTACAAAATCAAATGTTAACCATAAAGATAACGTCTGTCTATCTTTATATGACTTTCTAAATGGCATTGATCTCTTTAATAGTATATTAATAAAATATAATCATTAAAATAATAATACATTTTAATTAAACATCCAAATAAATCACCACCAAAATTGATTCGGTGTATGAAATGACTGCCGCCACCTTGAGAAATCACTGTCCCAAAAGGTATTAGAGAGAATTTTGTGTCTCAATCTTGTGTACAAAATTAAAGTTCACATATACTGTATATACAGTCCTAGGCTGGGTTCTCAGAATGTCCTTGTATGAATAGTACTAAATATGTACTTGATTGCATTATTCTTCTTAAGGAGACTGAGCTTTCATGTTCATTGATTTCACTTGACCAAACACCGTACCATCAGGATATTGGTTTGACTTATGAGGTGACTGCTGATGCCTATAGCAAAAGTCTCTGTTCCAAAAGATTTTAAGCTAAACTTTTGTTTCTTTTGAGCACTGGAATGCAGAATGAAAGCTCAGACACATGCATTTCTAGACTGGGGTCTTGTAATGTCCTTTTATAGCTAAAAAGCTAAAAAAGTACAGAATACTTGATTGCATTATTCTTCATAAGGAGTCTGAGCTTTCATGTTTATTGATTTCCCATGATGAATCACCATAACGTCATTATATTGGTTTGATGTATTTCTTTTCAAACGTTTTACTTCTGCAAAGCTACAATATATTTATAAGTACATTCTCCACTCAGAGCAGCTTCCTGGGTAGACTGTGGGTATCCAAATCCAATGAAAAAGCACATTTGATACTTTATAAAGGCTGTGCTGGTTTAACAATTGATGAAGAAACATTTTATAGATAATACTATAATATTTTGCACAGCATGAATGTCTGATGGAGAAGTTTCCAAGCTTAGAACTGTCATTTTTCATTGCTTCTCATCACAAAGAGTGTATGTCTCTAGATTAACATTTGTGAGTTCAAAAGGATTTTGCATGCATTTCCAAGTTATAATATTGCATTAACATTTATATGCTTATACACTCAACATCGTAGCTCAGTGGTTGGCACTTCAAGTCTACTGTAAATCAAATCCAACGTGTTATTTAAAAGCTAGATGATTATTCACTTATTGTCATCTGAGAGGGGTCTGAGAGGCCTCTAACCACTAGGAAGCCTTGATGTCATACGTTGTATGAAACAACTGGTATTTTTTTTTGTGGATGAAGCTATTCTATCTGTGATATTATATGATCCCAAGGTAAAATGTCCACTATGCAATTAATTACACTAAACACTTGTTGAATTAACCAATATATCTTTGCATTACCTATGTTTTCCCTACCTAATGGCCCATTGAAAGTACTGGGAACACTTACTTTTTGCAATTCAATTCAACCCGAAAACCTCTTACCGAGTAAAGTGTTTTACGTTATCTTCCAGTTTCTCTTACGCCACCTTGAACTGGCACAAATGCTCTTCTCCTATCTCTAAAGCCTTTTGGCCCTCTTACCATCTTCTATTCTCACACATGCGCCTTATCGCACAAGTGTTTTAAAGGCACTAACAGCACAGACGCCTATGTGTATTTCATTAGCAAAAAGTACTTGCACATTTTTAAATAATAGATTGATTCAAAATATGTGACCTATGTGCCTTATTTCTTCCATTTTCATTCATGTCTTTTTTTTGTTTAAATAAGTGGGTGTATAGTTCTTGTACTACATCATTATTTGTTTTGGACCCTAGCAACCATCCAGTGTTTGAAACAGCAGATTGCAAGTTGACT
Source organism: Xenopus laevis (assembly GCF_017654675.1). Taxonomy (NCBI): domain Eukaryota; kingdom Metazoa; phylum Chordata; class Amphibia; order Anura; family Pipidae; genus Xenopus; species Xenopus laevis. Next base: position 90,290,430 of record NC_054385.1, read on the forward strand.
TGGAAAGGGCCTGACATAAACTCTAATTTGTATTCAGCAGCCAATACTATGTTCAACTATGTTCAACATCACATGTCAATATATTTTGTGTTCTGGGTTATTGGTAATATTCTAAAGCTATCAAGACAAACCTTCAAAAATATAGATATAAAGATATTGCATAAAACAGCTCATATGTAAAATCCTGCTTCATGTAAATAAACCATTTTCATAATAATATACTTTTCTAGTAGTATGTGCCATTGGGTAATCATAAATAGAAAATTGCCATTTTAAAAAATAAGGGCCGCCCCCTGGGATGGTAGGATTCACTGTACTCACAAACATACCAACAAACCATACATGTTAGGTCACATGAGCCAATTAACAGACAGAGTTGTGTCTTTTGCTTCCACACTTCTTCCTGTTACAGTTAGAGTTGTAGTATTTCTGGTCAGGTGATCTCTGAGGCAGCACAGAGACCATCACGAAATGCTGGCTCAAGGCAAGAGATGTAAAAGGGCAATATTTACTTAAATATATATTCCAGTTTGATAAGATTCTTTAATATGCAACTTAATATGATATGAACTATCTGTTGCTTAAGTGTTCATTTTGGGGGTATAGTTTTCCTTTAATAATTTCCAATTGTTTGCACATGACTGTTAACCCTTCATATTTGCAAGTTGAATGTGCTAAGCTCATTTCAATATTGTTTTTAAGAACCAGATCTGAAAGTGTTAATGCTAATTTTGGCCATGGAAAACAGGACTATAAAAATCCTTCACTTCTTGGTTTCTTGCCTGTATGATCTGTTTGGAAGGCTGATGAAGGTCCTTTTTGGCTGGTGTGGTGTACACTATAAGATGATACAGTGGATATGGTTTAGAGTACAAGTTTACATTTTGAAAAGTTTTTTAATAAAAATGTGCAGCTGAAGTTGCTGTTGTACAGTTAACATAGTTGTTTTGTGGGTTGTTAGAATGCACATGAATGTATATTTTGCAAGGTCAAACATACCTGGAATAGTGGACTTGGAGCACACAAGCACCTGCAAAATGGAGGGCAAAGGCAGAAAAAAAAAGGATATATGCCTGGAAGGCTGGAGAAGGTCCTTTTCTGCCAGTATAGGGTACATTATAATATGATATAGAGGATATGGTTAAGTGGAAAAATGTAAAAGTGTGAAAAAAGAAAAGAGTGAAGTTGTGGTTAAGTTAACATGATTGTTTTGTGGGTTGTTAGAATGCAAATGGGTGTATGTTTTGCAAGGCCAAACGTACCTGGAATAGTAGACTTGGAGCACACAAGGACATGGGCAAAGGGAGGGCAAAGGCAGTCCCATTTCTCTCGCATTGACTTAATTCCACATTGCAATGAATTGAATTAGGTACCATTGCAAATTATTTTTCATCTTTACTTTATCAAACATTTAGTGCATTGAATTGAATTGCAAATTATGTTGCATGCAAAATGCTTGTCTTTTAATTGAGCTATCATTATAATGTCCTGCTGATTTAGGTTGTGTGTTCCCTGTCTCAGTAGTGCACATGGCCATCCATTTCTGCACCCTTAAAGTGATACTGACACTATAAATTTTACTGCTGCACAGATATGGCAGCCCCCTCATAGGGAAAAAAGGGAGTGAGAAAGGTAATGTAAAAGAATCAGGCAGATACTTTTATGGCAAAATTATAAATAGCATTTCAAAGACAATGTTAAGAGAAATGCCCTAACACTGCTGTTTAACGTTGGACATTGCCAGAATGTGAATTTATAGTAAATGGCTTTAAAGTCCTAAGGAATTCAATCAAAATATGAATTTGTATGAAACAGTCTTGCCCCCTTAAAACGTTAGATAAAGCTCTTGGTTCAAACTATTAATGTCATCTAGTCATTAATCACTGTGATGGGTTAATCACGACACAAGTGTATTCTTTTTTTGTGCATATACATCCATACACTGATGCCTATAGCTGCGGGGAGCTATTCATTCCCCTCTCTCTTCTGGCCTTGCGCATTACCACATGTTCTGTCCTTGAGCTGAATAAAAGAATGTTACAGTGACATTAGCAATTAATGAAATACCAAGTTTACAGCAACTGCAAAGCTGCCAGAGCCTTGTTCTTCTGTACTGTATATTGCTGAACATTTACGAGCTGCAATTAAATAGTAGATGAGGGCAGCACAGCTTTGTTGAATGGCACACAGCTTTTTGAGGGGATTAAAGCTAATAGCTCAGGGCATTACTTTAATATTCAAACAATTTTGTGCAGGTGGGTGACTAATTAGGGGAATGTAAGTTTTATTTCCTGAGACCACCCTCCCTTGTCTTTACATTTATGATAGGGAGTATATTTGAAATCCTACAAATTATAAGGACTATTTGACCTACTAGTGCGTATCAGCAAATCTCAGTTTTTCTATTTCTATTGTTTACACTGGCATGAAAGACTACCTGTTTCTGTTTCTATGACACTCGGTTTCAGGCTGCAACATATTTTCTTCAAGGAGCATTGTCATTAAAAATCATCTTTTCTTGTGCCTAAATAAAGAAGTGTTGCATGAAAAGGTTTATTTGCATTGCCTTTGATTAACCTTCTTACTGTCTTTTTTCTGCTTGTTGATTCATGCTTCATGCTGCAGTAGTGCAAAACATTACACTCCCTGATATAGAACATGGGGAATCCTTTGAGAAAATCTCTGGCATGAAGAATTAAACAGCGGCTGTTAGCATTTAATTTGAAGGACACTAATGTAGTAACACAAGGGCCAGGAAATATATATTTCCAGATAGGTAAAAAAAATAGACACAATGCTCATACAAAAAAATTGTTTAAAAAAATGGAGGCTTGAATTTCCATGCTCACAGGTGCAAGGCAGCAAGTGAGTACAATGAGCAAGAGTTAAGTACAGGGGCCCAGCGCCCCTTGCATCCACTGGTGCTCCTTCCTTGCATACAATGAATTAGACGGAAAATGGATGCCTATATCCTGTGCATGGATGAGAGGACAATATTAGCTGCTGACTCAGGCACTCCAGACTGAGTCAGCAGCTTATTGGCTCATGTATGGGGCCAATCAACAGGCCAGTTATCTATAGGCAGGTTTCCAAATCTGGTAAGAGTTACTCTCATAGAATGTGAAATATAAAGCTAGTAAAAGCATGGTTAAACTCTGAAGAAGAGGCTTTAGTGTGGAGGTACTTCCCAAGCAGGGGGGGCCAGGAGGTATAGGGGGACCTGTGAAGCCCTAACTAATGAGCCATTTTTAATATGTATTAGTAAAACAGGACAACTTCTGTATATTTGGGGGGGCCTAAAATTAATTTGCTGCGGGGCCCAATAACATCTAGTAACGTGACTGTTCCCCAGGTATCTGAAAAGGCACCCAAAGTAGAGCCCTGTGACTGATTGCCTCCGCCAAGGAGTAAAGAGTGGGGGCATGACAAATAAGAAAACTCAAAGCAGCCGACACTCCCTCAGCCATCTGATGCTTGGAGTTACAGTACATAATGGCCAAACAGTTGGTCGTGTTGAAGCTAGGAATCAATTTGATCAGAGCAAGAAAGATTTTTTTCCAATAAAAAGCTACAAATACAATCGTATTCGGCAGCCAGGAGAGCTGAATTGTTATTATTATTTATTTTAAAGTTGTTTTTTCATTATCATGTGCTTATCGAAGGACTTGATTTGCCGACAATAGTTACTAATCATTTCAAACACAGATTCCGTTTGAATTAGTATTGATATAATGACAATTAATGATTGCTTATCAATAGGATGCTTATCAGTAGCTTTCAAGGAATGGCCGCCAGTCAGAGGAAGTATATGCCAAGCCCCTAGGCACATGCCTCTTCTGCCTACCCCTAGTACTAGTTCTTCCCATCATCCTGAAGAAATTATAGTGGGTATATCCCATGGTAGTATGTGAAATTCCTTGGAGGCAGACTGAGACAACCTGGCATGCTGGAGGTTGAACCTTGTATTCTGAGCACTAGGGAAGTGAAACTGCTTTGTTATGTGATTCTGTTGGTCTGCTAGAAATACCAATTGTACTATGTTATAGTAAGTACATATTTTTGGTCTAAAAATAATGTGGTGTCCCTATTTAAGAATTACAATCACCCTAAATCTGTTTTGAGGGTGTGTGAGAGAGTTACAGTACAGCTTTTGAGACCCATTGCCTCCACTATAAACTGAGAGAGGCACATGTAGCAATGATCTGCAGCAGTCGTGTTGATAATGCTAGAAATATGTACTGTAGGTGTACATAGCCCTATCTGATTCAGTTCTGTCTTGAGATACTTTCAACATGAATAATGTATAAGTGGGTGGAAACTGTTTAAAAACATCTAGACTGCTAGATCAATAGTTTGGTTACCAGAGGAGTTTTATTTTAGCTGCTGGGGAGAATATAACCTATGGGGCCACCAATTGTGTTTGTGTGGCCAGAGCAATTTTTAAACAAATAAACTTGTTAGCCATTAATCAAACTGCCCTCGCACACATAGCAACAAAGTTACATAGTTAAATTGGGTTGAAAAAAGGCAAAGTCCATCAAGTTCAACCCCAGCATCCATACACACCCCCCTCCATACTTTCACATAAATTATATATACCCATATCTATACTAACTATAGAGTTTAGTATCACAATAGCCTTTGATATTATGTCTGTCCAAGAAATCATCCAAGCCATTACACACACAGTATACTTATTTGTCACCCCCTCACTTCTTTTTAAACCCTCACCGGGGATCATAAAGTTGCATGAACTACCACTAGTATGACCTATTGGTGTCCTCCTTATGAAGTCTATGGTTCCTGTGAATACCTCAATGCTTGTATACTGGAGTAGTAGTATCATAGCCAACCTTTTTTCCTGGTGAACCAAAATACTACATGAGAGTTCCGTAAAAGCTGGAGTGCTCCAGTTTGGTTACCATTGCTGGGGGCTCTATATGGAGGCAGAAATGTATTTAGGAACCTTTTATTATGACTGAGACTGGTTCCAGGGCAATTGTAATGTACAGTTTACAGCACTGTTACTGGAAATATACCATGTACAGTAGTAACCAGCGATTGGCCGTGACTACATTTGAAGCCATGGGAAAATTATGCTTGAGAAGAACCATTTTAGAATAATGTATTGCAAAGAGTTATTTCTGCCTTTGGACAAAAAAATGTAAAAATCACTAAGTGAATTTAACATTTTGATTGGAAAGTAACAACATTTTTAGCTAATATAGATACAGAACGAGAGTTATATTTTTTTACTTAGAGCCACAACTTAAATTAACTTTAACTGTAACCTCACTCTTTGTGCTAAAGATTCTTAGGAAAGATTCCATCATTTTTTTTTCAATATATAAACCGTAACATAAAATGACTTCTAAAGGCACACAATGAATTTGAAATCGGCTGCCTAAAATAACGGTGAGTTATTTAACAACTTAACTGTATTTCATGAGACATTTTAGTTTGTTACATTAACAGCGTTGCACTATGCAGCTTTGCAATTACTTTTCCATTAACTAAAAGTACATTCTGTAAAAAAGTCATTTTTCAGACAAGAATAGAATGTTTGAGCAATTGTTCTTTTTACTTGGAACATGATACTTCTGTTTTATTGACAAAAAAAGACATTGGATGACTAATGTTCTTTGGGACAATACACTTATATAGGCTGTCAGTTACAAATTGACAAGCTTTAATTGGTTTTACATCAAACATATTCAAAGTACTACTTTGGATGCAAAACTGAGCACTATTGAAGGGGTGGTTCACCTTAAAGTTACCTTTTAGTATGTCATAGAATAGCCAATTCTAAGCAACTTTTCAATTGTTCTTAATTTTTTTAATTGTTTTAGAATATTTTAGGGAAACCATGTGCACCTAGCTCCCATATCCGTGCAAGTTGTGGTGGATACAGTTTACTGGGTGCCTGCAAGTACACTGAGATTATTAAAGAGCTGAATTAAAAATATGGCATCCAAAAATTGCACTTTGTCCTATGTGCTGCATCCATAAATGAGCCCCAGTTTGTCTCCAGAACACTACAGCAATATAATAACAGCATGGTTAATTCCAGGACTTTTAATGCAAAACAACCAATCGGATACTTGCTTTCAAAGAGCAGACCAATAAATAATAACTGGGTGCTATGGTTTAATAGTAATAGATCAAAACTTGTACCTGTTATTACTTTGAACTTTATAGTATATAGGCCTAATCCTTCAATGGTTTTACAACCACTTTCCAAAAGCAGCATTATGTATAATAAACACATATAGTTCATCACCTTTGCAGCACATTTGAGGTTATATACATATACTTTAAGATATACTTACTAACATTACTACATACAGTATTTTTATTTAAAAGCATCTACACTGTAATATTACAGTCAATACACCATCCAGCTTGGCTTGATAATGCTTCAACTGCACACCCATTTATATCATATATATATGCAGAGCTACTGTAATTGCTGCTAATGCTTTGCTACTGAATCATTTGTCACACTTGTAATGCACATTGTACGCTTGTCACCTGTCCCTCCCATATGTATTTCTAATGATGAGAATGCTGATTTGTCTCATTGAGAGCTCCCCAATGCATTGTACTGCAATGTATCATGAACCTCGCTTAAGAACTTAAGTAACAAACCAATTAGCCTTTTGCTGCACAGCTATTTAGGAAGGGGTTTAATTACCCTCTTTTTGTGAGTGTAATTTCGCTGTGAAAGAAGAGATAATAACCAGTTAGGGTGGAAAGCAAACCTTTACACCATATATATAAATATCATATGTACAATGTGGCCCCAGGTCTCTGTATATAGCAAAAACTATCTAAAAAATGATCTAAAAAACAATGCTTGCAATTCTAAACCACACACAGCGCTCATGGGTAGGCTCTGATGGATGTATAAATCTGCAAGCTGAAGTTATGAATACACTTTAAGTACATCCCTGATGTTGGGGAGTGCAGGCACATAATGACCCCAACTCAAGTGCTAAGGGGGCATAAAGGTGTGCTCATTCAAAAAAAATTTGGGCCTGGAGTTTGTCGGCAATCTGCACCTAGTGCTAAACTGAAAACACAAGCAGCATTCTGCACCCTACCCTGCACTTGATTAATGAGCCATCTTGTGTTGGATGCCAAATCTTAAATACAAAACAATAGTATATAATTCATTTTGGAAGTATTTTTGGAATCCAAAGGAACTAACTTGTAGCTAGGTAGAAAAAATATATAGCACACAAACCATGTCCTTTGGTCAATTATTTTCGAACAAACTTTGTTCAGATTCTGCTTGATTTTAATAGATTCAAAATTTAAATAGTTTATAGTCCTTAGGCGGTTTTGATTCAGTTGTTTTCATGCTAACGATGCTGAAGGCCTTAGCCGTAGTTAATTAGTCTTCCTATTCTGACATTTTCCAGTCCTGTCTCATTTTCAGGGTGCCTAACCCTGGCAACCTAAAAACAGATTCAATGCAAGGATTCAGATGTATTATTGTATCTATTTTTATGTTTTATTGCTCATTTTTTTCTTCAGACCCACAACTATTAATCTCCCATTATGTGTTCAACTAGTTCTCCCACATCGCTTGGGGAATTAACCCCTGATATCCAATTAATAGTGTACTTTTTAAAGCCTGAGAGCTGCATAAGAAAAATTTCATAAACTACAAAAATATTAGCACAAATTGAAACCCTTTGCAAACAGTCTTATAATTCTACACCATACTAGACAGTTTAAGTTGACAGAGCCCTTTAATTAGCACAAAATTACACGTTTACTGGCACTGAATACATTGATCTAAAATGCTCTTTGTGTTTAACAAGAACTAGGGGGAGATAAAGTAAGGACAAGAAATATTTCAAATCAAATTTTAAAAAATGATTTTAAGAAATATTTTTTTTTACCATGATAAATATTGGGTCCAGCGACAGCCACTGTTTTTTCAATCTGATAAATATATTGCCATGCCAACTCTGTAGGAGCTAGTAAAGGCAACAGATCTGTTAGACTAAAAAATAACAATATCATTTTTCATTCGGTTCCTTTACTTTGATTGATACTGTTCACATTCTCTTCCTTACTTTGTTTCAGTTTTCTCTTTGCAAAACTATGAACTGTACAGAATTAGTGCAATATTTGCACATTACAATAAATTTAGTATAATAAATAATGTAGTCCCACTTTTTGGGATTTGGCCGAATCTCTGAATACTTTGTGAAAGATTTGAGACAAATCAGAAAGATCCGGAACTGAATCCTAATTTGCATATGTTTTGTAACTAATAGTGAAGTGTTTTCCCTCTAATTTACATATGCAAACTAGGATTCAGATTCAGTTCAGCCAGGCACAAGGATTTGTCCGAATCAGAATCCTGTGGAAAAAGGCTGAATCCCAAACCAAATCCTGGATTGGGTGCATCCCCAAAATTTAGGGGATGTGAAAGAGGTAACCATCTCTTCTTTGCAGAAATATACACATGCCCTGAGGGAAGATAGACCCTGGGGCAGTGATTGTGGTTTCTGTTACCTTGTGAAGGGCAGGACACAAGGGGGTACAGTATAAGGGGAGGGTACACATGGTTTTTTACACACTTGTCAAGCTGTATGCTGCAGGGACGCCTGGGGTTGGAGACCTTGGCAAGAAGAACTGTCTTATGGTAGCCCATGCCTTAGTGAATTAGTAATATGAGGATAGAACTGGGATAGCATCTATTATAGATCACAGTAAGTATGTGGGACAGACAGGGCTAGCTGGTAAGAGTGGCTTTGTGTTCTCCCAAGGAAACTTAGTGCAGATAAAGGTCAGGACCAAGGAGGAAGCTGTAACACAGGCAGGCAATACAAGTCCAACATGCAGTCTCTGAAGGGTTAAAACAACTCAAGATTTTACTAGGCAAAAGTCTGGACAGGCTTCAATTAACATAGTCAGAATCAAAGCAGGGAAGCCATGAACCAAGAATCTAGTCAGAAAAGTATTTTAGGAGCACCCAGGAACTCTCAGAGTAAGAACTAAATTCGGGTATTTAGAAATCTTTTTTTAGCAGCCATGTGTGCCTCAATCTTGCCTACGAAGTGGACAGGTAGTTTGTAGGGACTCAAGAGATTTCAGGGAAATCTTAATGTAATTCCTTGGAACACCCTTTGAGAATATGGTATACTAGTAGCAGACATCTGTAATGTGATTAACACCCATTGTGAACATGGTATGATATGCGATATTATGCCCTTGAATATTTGGTGTACAAAAAAAGCACTGTTCTGTTCAACGAATCTACTGTTTCTAGTTAAGAACCGCTGGTGCCCATGTCTCCTTTGAAAGTGAAGACCATTTCTCCAAAGTAATCTTGGCTCAGTCAGTGTATCTGTTAGATCAGCAGTGTCAGATATTGATATTTGTGTACAAACATATTCAGTGTAAGAGATTAGGGGCTTATGTTCTACTGCCCCGGATGTCTAAAGAGCATCAGGCAACTAATTAAGCTTAAGAAAGGCTAAAAATATCTTTTGGGGCGTAAAGGTCCCCTTTTGAGTTCTATAAGTCAAATTACATCATGTCTGAATATATTGCTCCATTTTCTCGTTTTTTTTTTTTTTTTTAAAAAAGTGTTCAATATAAACAGAATAATTCGTTTTTAAGCAAGAGATAGATTATTTGCTTTGAAATTATCATTAAGGAGTTAACACTCTTTCAATATCAATCTCTAAAACATTTTCAGGAAGGGATGAACTGAATTTTTCTTTGAAAAAATATATTGTTACCTTATGACTATGGCATAGCATTAGGTTAAGAAGACCCTGCTCCTACTAAGGAGTGCAGGAGGGTTCCATAGTGATTTATAATTTCAATATATATTTATAAAATAGAACCATTTCCTAAAGTTTCTGAGCAGCTCTAATATGAGGGTGCTGTAACTAGTTGCACCACTGCTTTGGATGCATTTATTCTACAGTTTATGACTTAATTAAAACCCTGTTGATTGATCTGGAAAAATAACAAGAGTGTTTCCATAGACAAACCAGATGCTAGCATAATATTCCGTGCAGGAGCATGCAAATATCTTTTTTATTCAGTGATTCAATCTCCTGACAAGTCTACAGGTCATGGGTGGCTATGCTTCACGAAACTCACGGATTGCACATTTATTTTGCCAGCATGTTTGTTCCAGAGATTCCGTTCCACATCTGTGTGAGTGACAAGCCCTTTTGCCAAAACCACTATCTCATAATCAATGTGTCATGAGAAGGATGGAAACGCTCACATTAAAAATAATACAGTTGTCAATCAATTCTTTATGTTTTCATGCCATTCAGTGTGATAAATCCAGTGCAAATTGAGTTTCATAGGCTGCTAGGATGAAACTTGATGCATGGCCTGTAGTTCAGATTGTGGTCACAAAGTTTTTTTTCTTGCCTGATCTACCATTGCTCTAGTAGACAATAAGATAAAAATATATAGGGAATTGGATGTTTTATATATGATATGTACAATAATATTATTCATAACATCGATGGCTATAGATAATGGCATGCACAATGTGTTAATTTCTAATATAAGTAATTCAAAAAATATATTATTAGATATACCATGACCTGGATGGAATGAAAATCGTCATAGTCATAATCATAATGTGTTTATGTAATTATTATTACAGCTATATGTACAGTATACAGATATGGGAACTGTTATCCAGTATGCTTGGGACCTGGGGTTTCCTTGATAAGGGATGTTTCCATAATTTGGATCTCCATACCTTGTCTTCCAAAAAATCATTAAAAACATTAAATAAGCCCAAAAAATAGTTTTTCCTCCAATAAGCATTAATTACAGTATACCTTAATTGGTATCAAGTACAAGGTACTGTTTTATTATTAAAGGGAAAAATGAAAATATTTTTTTTTTTTTTTTTTTTTACAATGCAGTCTATGGGAAATGGCATTCCTGTAAATATATATACCTACAGCTAGGTCCATAAATATTTGGACAGACAACTTTTTTTTCTAATTTTTGGTTCTGTACATACCACAATTAATTTTAAATTAAACAACTCAGATGCAGACTTTCAGTTTTAATTCAGTGGGTTGAACAAAAACATTGCATACATTTTTTTTTAAAACAATCACTTCAAACAAAAAACTTCATTTCAGGGGCTTAAAAGTAATTGGACAATTGACTCAAAGGATATTTCATGGGCAGGTGTGGGCAATTCCTTTGTTATGTCATTATCAATGAAGTAGATAAAAGCCCTGGAGTTGATTTTAGGGTGGTGATTGTATGTGGAAGACAACATGCAATCAAAGGAGCTCTCTGTGCATGTGAAACAAGACATCCTTAAGCTGCAAAAACAGAAAAAACCAATCCGAGAAATTGCTACAATATCAGGAGGGGCAAAATCTACAGTTTGGTACATCCGGAGAAAGAAATCACTGGTGAACTCAGCAACGCAAAAAGACCTGGACTTCCACGGAAGACAACAGTGGTGGATGATCACAGAATCATTTCCATGGTGAAGAGAAACTGCTTCACAACAGCCAAACAAGTGAACAACACTCTCCAGGAGGTAGGCGTATCGATATCCAAGTCTACCATAAAGAGAAGACTGCATGAAAGTAAATACAGAGGGTGCACTGCAAGGTGCAAGCCACTCATAAGCCTCAAGAATAGAAAGGCTAGATTGGACTTTGCTAAAAAACGTCTAAAAAAGCCAGCACAGTTCTGGAAAAACATTCTTTGGACAGATGAAACCAAGATCAACCTCTACCAGAATGATGGCAAGAAAAAAGTACGGAGAAGGTGTGGAACAGCTCATGATCCAAAGCATACCACATCATTTGTAAAACATGGAGGCAGTGTTATGGCTTGCATGGCTGCCAGTGGCACTGGGACACTAGTGTTTATCCATGATGTGACACAGGACAGAAGCAGCCGAATTAATTCTGAGGTGTTCAGAGACACTGTCTGCTCAAATCCAGCTAAATGCAGTCAAATTGATTGGAGACTTTTCATAATACAGATGGACAATGACCCAAAACCTACAGCCAAAGCCACCCAAGAGTTTAAAGCAAAGAAGTGGAATATTCTTGAATGGCCAAGTCAGTCACCTGATCTGAACCCAATTGAGCATGCAATTCACTTGAAGACTAAACTTCGAACAGAAAGTCCCACAAATAAACAGCAACTGAAAGCCACTGCAGTAAAGGCCTGGCAGAGCATTAAAAAGGAGGAAACCCAGAATCTGATGATGTCCATGAGTTTAAGACTTCAGGCTGTCATTGCCAGCAAAGGGGTTTCAACCAAGTATTAAAAATAAACATTTTATTTTCATTTTTTTAATTTGTCCAATTACTTTTGAGCCCCTGAAATGAAGTGATTGTGTTAAACAAAAGGCTTTAGTTCCTCACATTTTTATGCAATCTTTTTGCTCAGCCCACTAAATTAAATCTGAATGTCTGCAGTTCAACTGCATCTGAGTTGTTTCATTTAAAATTCATTGTGGTAATGTACAGAACCAAAATTAGAGAAAAGTTGTCTCTGTCCAAATATTTATGGACATAACTGTATATATATATATATATATATATATATATATATATATATATATATATATATATATATATATATATATATATATATATATATATATATATATACACACACACACACACTATAAGGGTTCACATGTACTTCTACTTCAAACTCACAAAAGCCTTACTGAATTGCATCACAGCTTTATGAGGACAGTGACAGTCTCTGCTGAAGGGAGTGCAGTTTAGTTGACAGCTCACTCGCAAGTAAAGTTAAAACTCACTCTTCACACTTTGATCAAAATGCTTTTGCCAGAGGGGATTATAGATCCATTTGTAAGAGCTGCATCATGACAATTTCTAATATCTTCTATGATTTATTCAACTGCATGTACATTCTTTGTTCTTCATGGTAATATATACAGTGTACGTATATCATGAATGTCTTGTCACCTGCCAGTATTAAAGGGGTAGTTCACCTTAAAAAAAGAAATTTTAGTATAACGTAGACAGCAGACGGTTTGCAGTTTGTCTTCACTTTGTAGTTTCTGAATTATTTACGTTTGTTTTGCAGCTCTCAGTCTCCGATAAAAAATGTTATGCTCTCTCTAGGTTAATTACTCTTGCAATCAGGGAACAGTCAGGAAAGCCAAATGGAAGATGAACAACAGAGGACAATGAAAATCTGCTGTTTGATTGCCAGGTTGCCATCTTTTGCTGCACGATGGGAAAACCCAGAATAGAAAGGTTAATAATTCAAAAACCATACAGAACAAATAATGAAGACCAATATCAATGTGTTTAGAACAGGTCTATCTGTAATATTCCAAAAATAAATACACTCCTGTTAAAAGCACCAGAATTTTTGTTTATAGTGATATTTTTTTTTATACAAGTCTGTTCAGTTTTAGTTTAGATTTGGGTTGTATAACATGATATTGTTTCATTTAGTTTATATGAAATTGAAGTAAGAAAATGCCAGATATTTTTGCCTTCCATCTAAACCAAGATTATCCAGGTCGTTTCTGACCACTGCAGAAGACAAGTTCCACAGAACACTGCAAAGGGTGGGCCTATGCTTAATGGAGGAGGATTCAGTTGTTAACTCTTTTAACCAGATTGTTAGCACCATAGGTCATTGGCAACTGACTCTTTTATTTCCAATTCCAATTGAGTATTCATGCCTTCAAGAAAATAGGGGCATGTATACTATGATTTCATTTAGTGACAGCAAACAATATGTAGGCTGATCATGGCTGGTCAGAGCATGTACAACATAGCACTTCAATTAGACACTTTGTAGGAAATAGCCAATGGATTACAGTATTACTTCTTTACAAACATTATGGGCATTAGGGGTTCTTAACATTATTTCTTTGGCGCAGTTAAAAAAAAATCAGACCTACATAAACTAGGGATTAGGTGCAAAGAGCAAAAAATAAAAGGACATACTTTGTAGCCTTTTTTTTACACTTTGCACCTTTTTTTTTTTATTTATTTTTTTTACCAATGACAAATCAGGCCTATTATGTTTTAACATCTGTGCCAGATCAAAGCACTGCATCCCTTTAGCAATGGTTATCTTTGCTTCCAGTAGCCCATCATTTTATTGTATGCTGATTCACAACACAAACTCTATAACCCGAGCTTATAGCCTAAATAACAATATATTGTATATGCACAATATAAAGTTCACAATTAGTGATGGGCGAATAAACTCGCCAAGCACGAATTACCGCGTTTCGCTGCCAACAAATAAAATTGGCGAAACTGCAGCGAAAATTTACTGGCGGCAAAAATTTTTGGACACGTGTCAGAAAAGTCACTCGAGGCAAAACCGTTTTGGGTCAACTTTATTCGGACTCCCATAGACTTTAAAGACGGTGTCAAAATCGACGTTTTGTGAATTTCACACGAAATTTTGATTTTTTCGTCAAAGCAAAGCGGGACAAATTCGTCCATCACTATTCACAATATAATGCTGTTTAGCAATACTTAGATTTATATCACATCACAGCAAATAATTATCAGCTTTTCTGACAGTTTTAACCTCACATGGTGATAATGTTATGATGATTGCGTACAAGCTTTCTAACAGATGTCCAGAGCTTACTGAGCATGTGCAGTGTCACTGACACTCAAAAGATGGTTTAGAAGGCATAGATCATTACTTGTATAGGGCTTCTAAACCTCATGGGTGGTACATTAGATTCAGTACATAACATTTCAAGTGATAATCTTTTACCTTTAGTTGTCCTGGCTATGTGTTGTCTTACTATAAACTTATGTTTCTTAAATTAGATCTGAGATAGAGCACAGCAGTTCAATTCTGTAGTTTATTCCATCACAGAAACACAATATCTTGTTGAGTAACCTGCTGGCATAGCGCGCAGAATTTATTGCTTCAATACAAAATAGAATTTTTTTTTTATCGCACCCACTATATTAGACCTGTTGTTTAAAATAACTGTTTCCATGAGTCACAGATTGCATACATGATATTTTATAAGAACCTCCCACATTTTACTTCTTGTAAATGCAAATAACATAGGCCTGATAAACTGACCCCTGACCCGGCATACTGGTTATTTAACAATGTTGGCCATGGCTTCAATTCTTTATAATTTCACTATACAGACATACCTTGTGCAAAGGCACAAAAGGCAAAAAACAATAGGGGAACTAAGAAGGGAACCAAAGGACCTTCCACAGTAACCTTTATTATTAAGGCCACTTAGTCAACCCCATCAGCCTCTTATGGGGTTATGTAGCAAAAGACTCTACGGTTGTCCAGATGTAGTAACCCATAGCAACCAATCAGCAGGTTGCATTTTACACCTGTTTAAAGGAAACATCTTATTGTTTGCTATAGGTTTCTGTAACCTTGGTTACTGAAGTATGAAGATTCAAAATTCCTGAAAGCTCTGTTATCCAGAAAATCCCAGGCCCTGAGCATTCTGGATAACAGATCCCTTACATGTATTGGGTTTTGAAATACCCAGTCACTTGATTCCGCCCAACAAGAAGAAGTTAACTCTGGTTATACTACTTATACAATCAGGGTTGTATTGTTTCAAGGACATGTAATTTAAATTGGGCCCTTTGTATCAGGAATTGATTAATCATCATATCAAGCATATATTTTTTTATTTGCTAGAAGTCATGGATATATTTACAGTTAGTTCCATAAATCTTTGGACAGAGACAACTTTTTTCTAATTCAACCCACTGAATTAAAGCTGAAAGTCTGCAGTTCAACTGCATCCGAGTTTAAAATTCATTGTGGTAATGTACAGAACCAAAATTAGGAAGATTTGTCTCTGTCCAAAGATTTATTGACCTAACTGTACGTTTTAGATGTTAAAAGCACAGATTTTAACAAATAAATAAGTTGCACAAGCACATTGATGCCCTAAATGAATATCAATGGAAATAAAGGGGTAAATATATAAAACTGCATTCCTTATTCAGTTTTACAAGGAAAATCCTTATGAACCATAAGTCTAGAAATGTATATTTTTACATTAGCCATCTACCTATTATTTCTCTATATAAACTGGAAGTTTGCTGCAGGAGCATGAATAAATCCCCTCTGTATGCAGATATGATTATAGGTCTAAAATAGTCCCCCTGTGACATATGGAGCTGATTTTATTGTGCCTCTTATGGTGCACCAAATAAGGAATATTCAGTACCCATTTAGAAAAAACATTGTTTTACATTGGCATTTGCCACATTAAAGATGTTAGATCAGAATACAGCTGGCAGCTACATACACATGTTCTGATCTGGTGTTATCCTCTGAATGTGACCTTCTTGGAAGGAACACAAATCACTGTAATGGTCTACAGAGTAGAGGGTTTGAAAAGTCCCCATGGTGGCTGGACATTCTAGAGCAATGACACTGTCATGGGTAAGCAGAATATTTCTATTCCCTACCGTCTTATTTAATAGCTCCAATTTTTACATAATGGTTTCTCATTTAATATCCATGGTCATTCTTCCCCATCCTTCATATTCATCACAGTGCTCTGATCCTAAATGGCTTTTTCAGCTCTGATGTGAAACACTAATGAGATGCTTACTATAAACACGTCTGAGGAAATAGCATCATGTCACAGACTTGATAGACAACACACTGGCAAAGATTTTATGCATTTATACATAATCACCCCCCACCCAGATATTTAGAGAAATGTAGTCAGTTCTGTGATGATGAAATAAAAAAAATAATAATATGTATACATTGAGACCAACTGACTATAGTATGGTATAGATTGCATGTTTTGTTTGGCAAAGAATATGTAAAACATGCACACAGTTTTCTTTTACTATTGCTATGTACTAATGTAATAATTAGGTAATACAACATTCTGTTACAAGATGTGGCATTAAAGGAGAAGAAAAGGTTAAAACTAAGTAAGCCTTATCAGAAAGGTCCACCTAAATATTGCAGTAAACCCTCAAAGCAGTGCTGCTGTCAAAAGAAACACTGCATTTCTTTCCTTCTATTGTATACACATGGGCTTCTGTATCAGACTTTCTGCCTTCAGCTTAAACCTCCTTGCCCCAGGCTTGAGCATGCTCAGTTTGCTCCCCCCCTTCTCTGCTGTAGTCTGAGCCCAGAGCTATAAGCGAGCAGGGAGAGATGTCACACCAAGCTAATACTGCAGCTGCTATCCTATAGTTTCTAGAGCTTTTTACTCAGGTATGGTAAAACATTCTACAGAATAAATATAGCATTCTAGCTTGCACTATTGCAGCTAATCTATTGGCAATAAAATACCCCCGTAGCTTTCCTTCTCCATTAAAGAAACCTCCCAAGTCTTTCTTCACTTAACAACTCTTCATCTTGTTATTCTAAAAAGCACCAGGATTCTATGACCACATGATCCATAAATTCAAACATTCAAGTATGCTTTATTCAGGGGGAAAGTGAGATGTTTGGAGATACTAACCAATGGGCAGTTTGGACATCAGTAGCTTGCTTTACAAGTCAGAAATCCAGTAATAATAGCAGAACATATTAGGTTTTGACAGCAGTCAGATATGTTTTCTGGAGCTTCTAAAAAAAAATATATATGTATGTCACCTTCCATGGCCTCTTTGTCATACCAAACTTTACTAAAAATAAATGTGTCATTGTCCCACTGGGATCCAGTGCTGCTGTACCCTCTGCACCCCCTTCTTGCCATTGTAAACATCCCATTATCTATTGCTGTTAGGAGTATGAATTGCCAACAACCAAGGAGAAGATAGAGGAGGAAGTACAGACAGAATAGTTAACAGAGTTAATACCATATACAGGTATGGGATCCATTATCCGATAACCCATTATCCAGAAAGCTCAGAATTGCTAATTTTTAAAAAATATTTATTTTTCTCCGTAATTATAAAACAGTGCATTGGACTTATTAATGTCCTGGCAGGAACATTGGCACTCAATACAAGTGCCTAAGATGTGCAAGTAAATACCTTTGTGAATAGCATCAATGCGTGTTCACCTTTGTGTTGAAATATGTGCTTTGCAAAATTCATAAATGGACCATATGCTGTACAACACTTCAAGTAAAGGAGAACTTTAATGGCATGGCCACTGCAAAGGAGAGATTAATTCAACAAGGAATACAACATTGTCTAAGCAGAATACAGTAGATTAGTTCACAGTGATGGTTCAGGTTCAGAGATGAGAAGGGCCAAAGGGCTTGCCATTTACAACATTCTGTGTTTGTATGGTGAGATACATTTTGTACTGATCCACAGTTCCAATAATTGTTTTATGAAAAGTTACAGTCAGGCATCTCTGTAAATACAATCAACCACCCCCTGACCTATGTATTTGGAAATATTAGATGGTTATGCCTTAGTGTACTGTACTGCACTTTTTGCTTCTCATGATATCATGAAATCAAATAAAATATAAAACACAAAATTGGAAAATATGGCTGAAGGTCACTTTCACCGGAAAAGGTTACCATAAATCCTTTTAAAGGAATTACCTAAACCTCTCATAAGATACAAAGTCTTCAGTGACTTCATGTGGAACAATGTATTATATTTTCCTTCTCCTCAAAATCTTGCTTTCATGCCTAAGCATATAAAATGAATAAAAGATTATAGAAAACAAACTTTTCCTTTCTAGTGGAGCAACTCTTAGGGGCCGATTCACAAAGGGTCGAATATCGAGGGTTAATTAACCCTCGATATTCGACTGGGAATTAAAATCCTTTGACTATCGAAGTCGAAGGATTGTAGCGCAAATAGTGTGATCGAACGATCAAACGATTAAATCCTTCGAATCGAACGATTCGAAGGATTTAAATCCAACGATTGAAGGAATATCCTTCGATCAAAAAAACTTGGGAAAGCCTAAGTAGCTTTTAGATGGCGAACTAGGGGGTCGAAGATTTTTCTTAAAGAGACAGTACTTCGACTATCGAATGGTCGAATAGTTGAACAATTTTTAGTTCGAATCCTTCGATTCGAAGTCGTAGTAGTAGTCGAAGGTCGTAGTAGCCCATTCGATGGTCGAAGTAGCCCAAAAAACACTTCAAAATTCGAAGTTTTTTTACTTCGAATCATTCACTCGAAGTTAGTGAATCGGCCCCTTAATATAAACACATTCTTTAGAGGGCAACTTTTTAGTACATATTACATGCAAGACTACCATTTTTTGCATACAATATGAAGCTAAAATACTTTATAAAGGTATGGGACCTGTTGTCTAGAATGCTTGTAACCTGGGGTTTCCAGATAAGGGACCTTTCCATAATTTGGATCACCATAGGGATTAAGGGTTTTATTTATTAAAACTAGAGTTTATCGAATTGTTTTAATTAAAACAAAGTCGACCTATCTGTCATCCACAAATTTAACTAATTTATCAATAATTCTTCTAAAAAAAGTTGTAGCAAAAAAAAGTCGTAAAAAAATCATATAGAATCATATGACATTTTCGACTTGACGCTCCGAGAACTCTACTTTATCGAATTTTCACATAGAAAACTTGACTTTATCGAATTGTCGCCATGAAAATTCTAATTTATCTGATTATCGGACGGAAACCAGCGAAGATCTCAATGTCAAGAAACATCTTCAGGGACAGCTGCCATTTACTTTTTCCCCCCTCTAAAAATAGTTTTTACCTTTAAAAACTTGACCAGAACAATTCGAGGTTTAATAAATATGCCCCTTAGTCTGCTAAAAAAGAATTTAATCATTAAATACACCAAATAAGATTGCTTTGCCTTAACTAAGGACGAATTCTCTCTTAGTTAGGATCAAATACAAGGCACTGTTTTATTATCACAAAGAAAAGGGAAATCATTTTTAAAATTTGAATTATTTGATTAAAATGAAGTCTATGGGACATGGTATTTTTGTACTTTGGAGCTTTCTGGATAACAGATTTCAGGATAATGGATCCCATACCTGTACTTGAATATTTGGCCTTTCTTTTAATACTGGTTTCTATATTTGTAACTGAAAACCATTGCAGTATATATGGCAGAAGAAGGGATAACGTCAGCATCTATTCAGTTTGCTAAGCATGTAGGGAATTTTAACATACCGAAGTTTAACAAAACAGTAATTCTGTAAAAGTTAAAGGGTACTTGTAATTGAAATTGATGGATACAGTGAATTTCTAGGACAAAGGGTGCAATATACTTCTCTAGAGCTTTGAAGGCATTAATGTACAGTTACCACTGTTTTGCTGACATTAACATCTTTATGGAATATGCCCAGCTTTTATAAGCATATAAATTAACCTGAAGCTGTTGCTTTTTCAATTATTTCTGTGGCTATAAAAGGAAAAAAGAAACCAATGCAAGCAAAATACAGTATTAAACGCATTCATTTTGAATAGATTACTTAAAAATCTCTTTTCATGAAATGATTGTGCGACAATGGTGGGGTAATGTGAAATTAATAATTTCCATGCATTTTGAGCAACCTTTGTATTGACAATTCAAACATCTGAGTGATTTACCCACTTCAACATTTTATTCTATTATATAGATGCAAATCTTTGATAGTTCGGAAGCCTTTGAAGTGACATGGGAAGAAGGGCGAGCATGCTATGTAAATTCACATTTGTGCAGGTTTTCAATATGTCTTGAATGTTTCATTAAATTAGAGATAGGGACATGGGAAGCAATATAGAGATAAAACAAATACATGAAAGGGTTATGTTAAGGTATCTGGAGAAGGAAATGACTTATCAAGGTTGCTGAATGTCATGCCAACAGTAGAATTATATATAGACCAAAAACAGAAATATGGAAACCTGTTATTCAGAAAGCTTCAAATACAGGAAGGCCATTTACCATGGTGGTTTATCTAAACAAACACATCTGACTGATTTGTTTTACTTCTCTATAAAAATAAAACTGTACCCTATAGTCAGTGTTGGACTGGGACACCAGGGGCCCACCCAAAAACCTTAGACCAGGGACTCATTCTCAGTACTATTATTGTTCCTCTCCTCACTCAACCTCTATTCTCCTAGTCTCTTTTCTTTACATACTATAATCTATTATTCCATCTATTTAGCCTCTTTGTTCTCATAGAAGTAGCCTTGACACAGCTGTTTAGCGAAACGTACGTCGGCGTTCTTAGTAATCCTCTTCTGCTCAAATTGATTCTTTTTTGTAAATTCGATCCACATTTAACAGTCTGGTTCTGCTTTTTTCAACGGAAGTGGGGGCAAGAATTTTTGGGTCAAATCCTTTACTACAAAGTACTCAGGAAAAGTCAATGTCAAAGTCAATAACGGCACTAGCACTTTGATTAATTTTTGAGTACATTTTCTAACGAATTATTGTTCTTAAATAAGTAGGGTGCATTAATTATTAGAATTTTCCTTGTCAACTTTATAATCATAACTATTGGTGGGGTTTCTTTTTCTTTTTTCTTTTTATAACTTTTTGTATGCTCTGACTTTGTCAGACCTCAACTAATAGTTCTGAAAGATCTTTTTGTGTTTGAATAAGTGCACCGATTTTGGGTTATATTAAAAGTAGGGAATGGCCATGAAATAGGCCAAATATTTAGCAGCACGAGGGCCCACTGACACCTGGGCCCACTGGGAGTTTTCCTGGTTCCCGATGGGCCAGTCAAACACTGTCTATAGCTGATGATAACTAAGCTGCAAAAACCCATGTTAATGGCAAAACAATTATATGGAAACATTTTTAGTAGCCTTAAAGGAGAACTAAACCCCATATAATAAAATCTACTACCCCATACCCTACATAGTCCTCCCTCCCTGCTCCCACCTGCACAGGTGATAACTCCAGTAATTGCCCCTAATCCTGTAATTACCCCTTGTTGCAGAGTAAGTGAAGCGGAGCTCATGGGCGACATCTTCTCTTTGGTAATCTTCGGAAAGTAAGAGCTGTATCTGCACATGCGGCAAAAGTGATGGAAATAGCCAAAGATCCGTAAGAAGACCTGCAGATTTCCAAACAGAGGGGCAATTACTGGAGTTATCACCTGCTCGGGGGCGGGAGCAGGGAGGGGGGCTATGTAGGGTAGGGGGTAGTGGGTTTTATTATATGGGGGTTTTAGGTCTCCTTTAAGGCAATAGAACAGAGTTTACTAAACACAGCCTGTTATTCAGTGCAATAGTACACTAGTACTAGTTTAACACCACTGTTTGCAGGGATTAGATTCATGTAAAAATGTCTACATGAAAAAGACCCTTTCACCAAATAGAACTATATTTTGAAGCCCAATGGTTACATACTGTAGATGTAAACTCTAAAACTGCACTTGGGAAGATGGAGGTTGGCTACTACAAACCAGCTGGCAAATAGTGGGGTTTAGAAGTCACTTCTGACCTCTGACCTGTTTTATTATACACTTTAATCCAAACCCCACAACTGACATGCAACCCCTTACAAAGGCTTGGGGTAAGTGGCCCATTTGGACCCTGGTGAATTATTGAATCTCCCTTGTTTTACTGGATGTTTTGCATTGCTGTATAGCACAAAATAATGATGGGCAAATATCTGCTTCAGATCTCACATAAGTATCATAAATCAACTATATGTTAAGGTACACTGGCCAATTTGCCCATGATCACCAGCTGTTTGTCAGCCTAACTGGCTGTATCATATACGTGACACTCACCACTCCCTGGGAAGATAATGTTGGCGCAGTCAAGCTTGTCAGCTTCTTAGAAGACTGATTGTGCGTACCATTTGTAATAGGCCACACAGGAAGTCCTTGCTGATCACATGCTGTCAATGGCAACTTCCTTGCTGGGACCAAAACTTGCAGTAGCTTACTCAGCAAAGTAAAAATAGCCTTGTGAAACAAAACTAGTACTATTGATCCAGAGTGCTAACACACACAAAGCATAATCAATGTATAACTTTTCATCATAATTTACAGTATGAGAGGTTTGTACTAATTTCTACTGATTTTAAAGTTCAATTACTGTAATGCTCATATAAGGCCAAGCTCAATGGCACTTTGGAGGGCCCTGCCCATTTGGTGTTCTAATTCAGTGAACATGAGACATTCAGAATGTCAGATCCCCTCAAATTAAGGTGGCCATTCATGGGGAAATTATGTCTTGTGAAACAACCCATTTTAGCTTCATCCAATAAAATTGGCTACTCATGGGCGAGCGTGAATGCAGTGAATCGCTGGGGATCTGCGGCTTCCCAGTGCTAACAAGATTGAGGCTGGGCAGCATGCCACCCCTGAAAATTTGCCTCCCTAGACTCGGGCATTTGTGGCCTTGCCACAAATCTGGGCCCGTAGAGTTGGACAGGCTTGCTAGAGTACCAGAGAATCTCCTAGTAGACCTGGGTCCTAGTGGGAATCAGTCAAAGACAGTTTCCATTGGCATCTTATTTCCACCATAGGACTATATAAGACTTTTTACATTTATCACTCTACATCTAATTGCTATGAGGGTGGGTGCTTGGTGCAATGGTTTCTGATGGGCCCTAAGAGGCCCTGTCCAATACTAATTCAATCAGTTGAATATGTAGGTGCAACCCGCAAAGGGAACTCTGAAGAGCTCATCAAAGCAGAAATTAATTCCAGGGTCTCCTTACTTCCCTGCACCCTGTACTTTGCACTTTCTTCAGCAAGTGGAAGCAATCTGCATTAAATTGCACTGTGCAACCATAGAGGACTGTGTATTGAAGTAAGTAGCTTTGGGAACTGGTTTTAGTGGACACAATTGTTTGCACTGCATCGTTAGAATATTAAACTCAAAATAATTTTGACGCCATTGACTTCAATGCGTTTCATAAATTTTTTGCCGTTTTTTGAATTGCGCCATATATTTTGCGAATTTTTCAGCGAAACGGGACAAATTCGCGCATCACTAAATGAAACCTACCTTGTTACCATTGCTATTGTGTCTTCAAAATTGGTTAGCTAGAAGAGCAGCCAGCAATCACAAAGGGAAAAACAATATATTAAACTTCCCCACACCCAGGGACATCACAAGGAACAAGCATCTTTTAAAAAATGCCCAAAGCAAATGACTTGTTTCAGTTCAGTATCATTAATGTACATAAAAAAATCTGTAGAAATATTTTCAAACAAGAAAAACATGATTTTAACCCTCACATTTTTTGGATTTGAAAATTTATTTGTCATTAATGGAACTGACTTTAGCACTTTAGAGGCTTAAATGTCTTATTTTGGAATTCTCCTTTTTCTGAAAAGTAGTTTTTACAAGATTCCCTTCAGGATTAATTTCATATAGACTGCCTTAAATGTTATCTATAATGCTTTCTCTGCTTCTCCCTTTAGTATGCATGTTATATTAAATTTAGTTTGCAAAAAAAGATGAAATAAAGCCAGATTTTACAGTATTGTGAGTTCATTGTTATATTAGTTACACAGTTATTTATATATATATATATATATATATATATATATATATATATATATATGTATATGTATATATATATATATAAATTATATATAAATTATATATAAAATTATACATATAAAACAAGCATAAACTATTCACCTTTATGCATTCAAATAAGTCTAGGTCCCAAATAGCTCACTGGAATTTTCTAAAGATGGTTTGAAGCAATGTGCAAAACCATACTAAATGACATATCTGTTGAATGTACAAACAAACATACCACTAAAGCTATTATTAGCTTTAGATGGGGAAAACAAGGTAGAATCTGAGTTTCTTAAAGGTTACAGATGTTTTAGAATGTATTTTAATTATATACCCCGTGTCAGTAGTGATTAGATATGAACAAAATTGTTTTGGCTTGATGTATGAAGTGTTATTAATTATTTAAACCTGTTTCTACCTTTGTTCTACCTTCAGTTAAAATTCACCCGGCACTCATCAAATATTGATCTTGCTCAACCAATGCTGATGCTTTCTCCCTTCAACATTATTATAATGAGGGATAACAATCAAATTGTCCTTGCTGAAACTCAATCATTTCCACATGCCATCTGCATTGATCTTTTTGGTAGCTTTTACCATAAATTATTCCATTCAATTAACCAAACCTACGTGGAATGGCATTTTGCAAACTAAATAATTTATTAAGCATTTCTAGCAAGAAGAAAAAAAAATATCTGCTTAATGCACAGTTTTTCTAACAATGTTAATAACAATATAAACACCAGGGTGGACATTTGTCACATTCTTTGTTTAGGAAATGAAATCACCTAGGGAGAAAGAAATCTTCTCGTTAACAAATGAGGCATGAGGCTTACACAAAGCAACAGCTTCATCATTTGTACCAAAAGGCCTTGCCTTAGAATAGGCCTATCACTTGTATCTCAGGCAGCAAAAAAAACAAAAAAACTATAGAACCTTTTACAAAATGTAAAATGTAATTACATTTTATTAGCTTTTAAAAGGTAACTAAAGCATTAATGCCACCTTAATGTGCTCCTTGATTAAAACTGGTGTAAATTTTGAATAATAGCGCATCTCTGATCCAAAAAAGCATACTATCAGTCTATTCTATAAGTGAGGCTTCACTTGCATTAGCTCTACCCTCTCAACATGATCTCAATCCCATACACAGAGGGACATGTCTCCCACTCATCAAATAAATTCATAAGCCCTGTGCTCCAGCCTCTTTGGCTGAAATCAATTGAATGGTTTATTATAATTAGAAATATGAGGTAATAACCAACATGGCACCATCCATACTTTGATTATGGAAAATGCAGATAAGGACGAAACACGGTAGGGTTGTTAAAAGATTAATTTCTGTTTTGTAAAAAAATACAATAATACTGTAAGTAAATGTTCTGCTAAACCCTATTTTAGCTAGAGAGGCTCACTATGCTTTCTCTTGTTCCTTTCTAAATGCGCTTACATTTACAAACTGAATATATTATATCTTTACTGACTTGTATGTAATAAGACAAAGATATAGGCAATTTCATACACATAGTTCCTATCAACTTCTGAATGCAGTAGGAGTCCCAAGGGCAATAACTGGAGCAAAATGATATCATATTTGAAATTATTCTCTTTTTCCTGCGTTTTCTTGTAATGAATCTTAAGTCTCTTTAGGTCACCAGAACCCAAATCCAAATATTTACTCAATAACACAAGGCTTCTGATTTCCTGAGAGACTCCATGCTTTATTAAGTAACTTTTTTTTTCATCTTTTTATCAGCAATGGAGATATCTACTTATTCATAAATGCATAGGAGCAATTCAGAATAGAAGTAAGGTTTATTATTTGTTCATATCACTACACCAATACAAGTATGCAAGGGAAGACATAAGTGATGGGTGGTTGATGGCCCTTGACTCGTATGCATCACAGGGTAGACAGTCTCACTTACTTTCATCTCTAGGCATTTAATTGTTCATTTCATAGATGAAAAGCAAAGAGTGTCCTGGCCTGGTATCAGGGGTACAGCAAAAGGCATTTATTGCCTATGTGGAGCTAAGGATTAGCAATATGCTATACAAGAGATTGACAGGCCATTGATGTTGAGTTCTTGTGCATTTTTCTCTACGAATTCCTAATGATGCCTTATGCTAAACAGATTGTTTCAAGGTCCTCAGATTATTCCCCAGCAAACCTGTTTTCTTTAGGACATTTATAAGAAGAGAAAACTAGAGAAACAATTGTTTCTATAATAACAAAAATAACATAGACATCAGTTTGAGATGAAGGTGCAATTTCTTCAAATATTTATGTTAGAAAATGTGACCTGTGCTAAGACGAGCTAGCATATAATAAGACGAGCTAGCATATTTATGGATGCATTTAAGCAGAAAGACTTTGCATTTGGTTCTCTAAATGACTGTATGTTCTGATTTGCGCAGTTAATCTGGGAAACTGCATCAACCAAGCATATATTTTTGCTAATTGGGATTCTATTTACGTTTCACAATAACAATCAACATTAATGCAGAAAGGTGTACAGCGTTTTATTTTTCTTAAACAGATAAAAATGCCAGCATAATGTATGAATGTGAAGACAATTACCCGGGGAATTACAGAGATTGATTTTTCAATGAATGGATGTGCTCAATGCAGCAGTGTAATCTCTTGTTACTGGCGATATCATGAAACCAAGAGATGCATTCAGATTAGGTTATCACAAACAAAATAACTTGAATTTCCTTTTCTGCAAAGCCAAGCTTTTTTTAAGTGTTTCCTCTGCATACTTAGATATATAGGTTTGAAACATGAACTTATTCAAAACTTTGCTTGAGGACTACTTTAAACTTGCCCATAAAAAGTTGACGGGAAAAAGCTAAATCTGTTTTAGTGAAATGTTTGAAAATGTTACAGTTATGGTTTTTAAAATTGCATTTGTACATCTAAATACTCCAAACTATTATTTTATTCCTGTATTTTGTACAGGTATGGGATCTGTTATAGCTCTGAAATATAGGAATGCCATCTCCCACAGAGAACTACTGTATTTAAGCAAATAACTTTTTGACTGATTTGAATTTTCTCTTTATTATTTCAGCAGCAGAGTGTGGTTGTTGGGAACTAAGCTGTATACATTCCTTTTTATAGCAAAATAATCCTTTTTTTTTATCAGAAAACCTCTCCAATGTCAACATGATTTTAGTAAGCATAAGACATAGTGCTCTAAATTATAGATAGATCCGTTACTCAGAAAACAGTAGATTCCAAATGTAATTCCTCATTAAATGCATACAGGCATGTATGCCTACTT
This sequence comes from Xenopus laevis, assembly GCF_017654675.1. Lineage (NCBI taxonomy): Eukaryota > Metazoa > Chordata > Amphibia > Anura > Pipidae > Xenopus > Xenopus laevis. Next base: position 90,318,131 of record NC_054385.1, read on the forward strand.
AACAGCAGTTAACAGATTTGCTCTGCCCTTGTCCGCAAATAGGGTTGCCACCTTTTCTGAAAAAAAAATTACCGGCCTTCGTATATATTTATCTTTTTCCCCTATTAATACCATTGGGATCAGCCATAATTTTTACCGGCCAGGCCGGTAAAATACCGGCCAGGTGGCAACCCTATCAACAAATTAGGAAATATGGGGTTGGGTTGCATGGGAACCACCCCTGTTTCTAGTTTAGATCATTGACCTGTTTCATGATGCTCTGGGTGGCTCTCGGTTTGTGTAATAGTTCCTGACCTGACCTCTCTGCATCACAATAACTCGGTAAGGAAAGAAAATCTGTTTTTCAAATGTTCTTTGTTGTTGCCTGTTGATATTCAGCTATGATCCCTGATGTGGATGAAACCCCACTCTGCATGTTTCCCAAATTACTCATGGATCACAAACAAACGGATCCGTATGTGGCTGTGTGTAGTTCTTTAGTTCCCATGTTCTGTAGGACACCAAGTTTTACTGGTGTTTAGTCAGTTTAGACAACTTGTTTTATGTTTATAAATTGCAGCAGTTTTCATATTACCACTTCATATTGCTTATTGCATATTGTGCATAATGATTTGTTCTACCTTACTTTTCTCTTAATGTAAAATTCTGCCAAAAACCATGTTTATAAATATCAGTTCTTAGCTCCAAACAAACCTATTTCAACCTCTTTTATGTTCTACTTACAACCTACAATATAAACATAAAACACTCATGCACGAGTTGAATTTCAATCCGGGGATAAACTCTGTGTTTATTTGTGTCCAGTCAAAAAAATACAACATTTGAGGGGCATACCTATTTGTCAGTACAAACTCACCAAACACTGTAAATGTGATCAGTAATTAACTCCACCCATCAATGGTATGTTAATTAGTCCAGAAAAAAGAGCAATTTAGTCCATAAGGGTACAATCCTCAAAGTCCAATGCACACTGCACTACTTACAACTTGTGAATTGTTTATTCTATTTTTCCCTCCTGCCACAGCCACTGACCTAACATGGAAATAGCATACATGGCATAATGGGCTAGATTCAATTCAGTGAGAAAAACCGTAAAATGACAATAACTTCTATCACCAGATGTGACACTAGACTCTCTCTTAATTTGAAATTACTTGCAAAACAATTTTTAATTATATGTAACGACTGCAGGAAGATCAAATGTTGTACATATCAGACTTTAACACTAAAATATATATATACAGTACACTGGTAAACAAGGGAGTTGCATGTGGTTTGTAATTTTATCCTGGACAATTTCCAATCATGGTGCCCCATCTAAACTGCAATGCCAAGGTAGATGCTCTTATGCTCCTCATTTTTTTATAGTTCCTGCAAAAGCCAGACCCTTTTGTAGCCTGGACAGCTGTGCAGAGCTACACGTAACAAATCTCCTTTGGCTCTTTACAAACCTTCCCTTCCATACATCTTGTTAATACATATATTTCACAGTAGTTTGAATTACAGATGGCATGTTTTTAGAATTGTTCTCCATATGGATAAATGGATGGAAGCCTCCTATCCAAATATTTACCTAAGTCCCTATTAATCCAGTGTCTGGATTCTTTTCCATGTACTCACATCTGGCGTATTACTGTTTTACTCTTTAAATATATAGAAGATGAACCATTGCAAAGGGCATGAGCCAGAAAAACACCCTTGTATTTTTTTAGCAACAATAAAAAATCTTGCCATTATTTAAATATCCCAAACTTTATACTGGCAGGGAAATCCACCAATAACTGCTTGACATATTTCAATACCTCCTGCAATTAATTAATGAATTACCATAAATCTTTGTTTGTCTTAGTCCAAAGATTTGATCAAATGTGATGTGGTTCTAGGCAGTGAGCTTTGGCACACAAATTCCTTCCAACAGGTCTGGACTGGGAGTCAAAATAGTCCTCCACCAGCCCACTTAATAGTGACTGTCTATGGGAACTTACAGCAGCCCCTCTGGTATTTGCCAGAACCCCCAGATTCCCAGTCCAGGCCTGATCTCCAACCTGTAACTCTTCATTTTCTTTCTGAATAACAAGAATTGCTTAAAGGGGAGGTTCACATTTAAAGTAACTTTTAGGGGTCCGTTTACTAAAGTGCGGTAAATCTGACTTTAAGTTTCCGCATGTTATCGCTGAGAATATTTTTACGCCAGAATATTCGCAGCGACTAAGTTTACTAAACAGCGATGCGCTCAGAAGTCATTGCGATCACTTGCGGTAACTACGTTAAGGAACCAGCTTACGTTAGCGGTAATTTTAGCGAGTTGCGAATTTTCTGGCGAAAAATTACGTTTTTGCGAATATTTATGCTATAAAATAGTCTTGTTTTATGGCGGTTATTATGGCAATTTTTACTGTGACATTTATGGCCAGAAATGCATCTTCAAAACTTATAAACTTTATTGACTGATGATTATATCATCCAACAACATCACCAGAGTAATACCAATCAAACATGTCTGCATCATATAAACTCTTCTGCCAATAGAATCATAGGAAATGATACCAGTCAATCTCTTTGCTTCATAGAAATGCAGTTTAATGTAGCCAATCCCAATGAAACCAAAAAGCGTAGAAGCTAACGAATCCTTGGACTGTGATGCACCCTGCCAATAATACGACTCTGAGCTGAAACTGCTGCTGTTGCACCAGATAGAAGCAGAAGCCAAAACCTCCTGTCAGCAATAGCTACAGATCTCTCTCCTGTCAGCAAAGAATGATGGGTAAAAAAAAAACATTATTATGGGATATTTCCTGCCCCTTGAGAATTTTCTGGCAGAAAAAATACTTTTACGCCACTTCATATGTGGCGGTAAAAGTTTGCGAATATTCTGGCGTTAATTTTGTCTTTAGCACATTTCGCTGTTTAGTAAACCATGCGTTAATGTGTACGTAGCGTTATTTTCAGCAAATGCGATAACTGGCGAACAATTATTCTTGCGCAAGAAAATTCGCAAATTTATATTTACCGCAGGTTAGTAAACTGGCGATAACATATTTGGCGAAAATTCTGTCTATATATTGTGCGAATATTTTTAACGCACTTTAGTAAACGGACCCCTTAGTATGTTATAAAATGCCCAATTCTAAGCAACTTTGCAATTGATCTTCATTATTTATTTATTTTTATAGTTTTTTTTTAGTTATTTGCTAAAAACAAATGCTTTGTGAAGCTAAACATTTAATGTTATTGCTACTTTTTATTACTCCTCTTTCTATTCAGGTCCTCTCCTATTCAAATATTTCTAGGCTAATTTGGACCCTAGTAACCAGATTGCTGAAACTGCAAACTGGAGAGCTGCTGAATAAAAAGCTAACCACAAATAATAAAAAATGAAAACCATTTGCAAAATGTCTCAGAATATCACTCTCTATATCATACTAAAAGTTAATTTGAAGGTGAACAACTCCTTTAATATTAACGGTATAAGAGGCCTTACTGGCTTCCTGCTTGTCAAGTTTTTTCACCCATCGGTGCATGACTGTGCATGCGCTTGCCTATTCTTCCTGATGCATGTGCACACCAAAGCAGCATAGGTAATAACATCAGGTCTGTAATGATGTCCCATTAGGGTTGGCACCTTGCTGGTTTTTCACTGGTCCAGTCCTTGAGGGTAGGAACTCCACCCCTTAATGGTACAGCTTCTCCCCCTGGATGATGCAACTCCAGGCCCGGACTGAGAATTAAAATAGGCCCTGTCATTTCAGGTACACAGAGGCCCAATCAGCCCACACAGAGGCCCAAACAGACCCCACCAGCCCACTAAATACTGACATTCTATGGCAATTTATAGCAGCCCCTCTGGCATTTGCCAGAACCCACAGATTGCCAGTCCGGGCCTGTGCAACTCCACCCACTTATGTCACAGTCTGCCCCTTCTCACATCTACCCTGCCCCAGCCAATATAATTAAGTGGCAACCATACATCTCATATGTCTTGCCACTACACCTCACTCCTTCATCTCTTGGTCTATTTAATACCTATTGCTTATTGGTGGTTATCAAATTTGCTGTGATGTGTGGTATATTTGGTTGTCACTTTTTTTACACAGCATCATAATAAATAGGCCCATTACTGTTAAGACTTGCCTGGACCTGACCACTGTTGCCTGTGCCTGTTCTGAGGTTTTAAACCTGTTCAGCCTTCTTCAAACTTGGATCGGTCTGAACTTGACTCTGCTTAACCCCTAGCACTTTTCTGGACCTCATTTGCCTCTCTCTACTACACTGGCTTTCTGCTCCAACATCTGGCAAGCATGGTGTCATTATGGGTCATTTCCTACACTTGATCCAGATGCAGTGACCTGACAGACTCTGCTGACTTCTTTAACTAAGCATCAAAACGGCAATCACAGGTCAGGAAAAGCTAAATCAATACAGCAAATTACAGGGCAACCAGCTGGGTGATATAGTCGTTTTGCTTTGACACTGCATGATAAATAAATACTTTACTATATGGAAAAAAGGGGAAAAAGGGTTGTACTGTGTGTATGAAGTGTTTTACATGTTACTGGCTTCCCACTATAATGAATTATATCTGAGACAATGTCAAGTAAATGTTGCTTGCTCTGGAGTACTGAGAAACATGGTCTAGAGTCAATTTAGAGCAATGGGGACATATTCTTATCCATAAATATTACAGTACTCTTTCACTTTCTGGCACCTAATATTTTATCATCAGTCTCACTTTAATGAGAAACGTTTGAAGCTATGGTGAGATCTTCCTGATTATCTAAAAGAAACACAAATACATGGCATATTGATTGGAATGAATAGTTGAATCTCTTATGATTCATAGTTATTTAATCGACAAATTTCGAAAAATGAGGTATAGGTTCCTATGAGATTTGTACATGATTTACTACAGCAGAATTACCACTTAGTACATGGTTCTCGACTGGTTACATTATATTACCAAATAAATATCTCACAGAACTACAACGTATATCTTGGTTTTCTTTGATGAGGGGGAAGTAAATGCATTCAAATACAGAGGCTTCAGCACACACACCAGGGAATCAGTAAGAGGTATGGATTTAAATGCAATAACTAATCTGATATGCATAGAAATGTTAAATGCAGCACTTATGGGGGGGAATGTACTAAAAGCTGTAAACATAGAAAAAAAATGCATTTATAAGAACAGAAATTTGAATTCCCCAGTGTAATATTCTTTATTTGAATATACAGGTATAGGACCTGTTATCCAAAATGTTCGGGACTTCCGGATAAAGGATCTTTACATAATTTGGATTTCATACGTCGTACTTCTTACTAAGGAATTATCTAAACATTAATTAAACATAATAGTTTTGCTAATATAAGGAATACTTATAAAATAAGGATTAATTATTTTGTTTTATTATTACAAAAAAATTGGAATTATTTTATTAAAATGAAGTCTGGGAGATGACCTTCCGTAATTTGGAGCTCTATGGATTATAGTATTTCAGGTAACAGATCTCATACCTGTATTGATATTTCTGTTTATTAAGTGCTAACTGTGCACACAGCACTGTACAGTCCAGCAATTCATTAATATAACAAACAAGGATCAGTACAGTAATAAAATGAAAATAAATACTTAAAATAAATAAATAAATAAAATACTTAAATAATGTTGTATTCAAATTTGGGAGATTTATCAAGGGTTGAATTTCGAGTTCACGGGCGTTTTTTAAAAAACGCCCATAAATGCCCATGACCTTAAAATTTGACCAATCGAAATTTATTATAAAAATCAAATTTCTCAAAGTCGGGTGAATAGGACCGACCCAAAAATTCGATTCGAGTTTTTCGAAGTCAGAAAGGCTGCAAACAACTCCAAATTGATCCCAGGATGTCTTCCATAGGCTAAAACAGCAATTCAGCAGGTTTTTGGTGGTAAATAGTCGAATTTGAGTTCTTAAAGGGCCAGCATATGATAAATCTCGAAAATATAATTAGATTTTTTTTTTTTTTTAATTTAAAATTTTTATTAACCATCATTTCCAAAGAAAGACAAGAGGTACAACAAAGATGCAGAAGGATATTCAAGTGACAGTAGTAGCTGCTGCATAACAGAATATGACTGTTCAAGTAGCACAATCAACACATATGCATCATATCATGGAGATGAATATTGCCATAACGAGAAAATGAATCCGTATGGAAATGAATGAGTTTAGTAGAAAGGTAGATAGAGAAAAAGAAAAAGATAAAGGAATATAGAAAATTAGACAGGTCTGACGAGGTCTGGGAAGGTAGAAAGGGTAGATCATTGTACGATACCTCGAAGTTGCAAAGTCTCCAGATACTGAGCCCACGGATTAGATTTTTTTTTAAAAACTCAAATCGCATTTTAACAATTCCCTGGTCTAATTTGACAGTTTTGGCCATAAAAAACTCTTTGACCCTTGATGAATTAAAGTGTTAAAGGGACAAGAGGAAGGAGGTCCCTGCCCTATTGAGGTTAAAGTTTAAGCAGTGTCGGACTGGGACACTGAGGAAAAAAGGTGAACCTCGGCGGCCCAGACCTACTCCCTGCCCTGGGTTCTGCACCCTTACCTGCACCCGGCCCGATCATGGCCGCAACAAGATAAATTATGTGTGGATGGAAACAGAGAGGGTTGCTGCTGGGACAGGAGGCCCAGAGGCAGAGGGATTTGCAGAGGGGGTTTACAGATGTGGCGGGGTACCTGGGTATGTGTGTGCAGGCCCTGTGGAGGCAGCCCCTGTGGGCTATGGACTTTCCAGTCTGACACTGATTATAAACAGTTTGATAATTGAAAGACACCAATAAGTTGACAGTGGTTGTCACGCCCCCAAAAAAGCCTTTGTGCCTGTACTGAGTCCGATGCAATTTGCGTCCTTCGGGAGAGTTTATTTTAAGAGAGTAAGGGAAGATTTTCTAAGACCTGCTTGAAGGTGCAGTGTTTTTGAAGCCTATATAATGGCCTGACCTTTAGCTCTAAGATGCTTGCAGTAACTTTTCAGCTACAATTAGAATGAAGCAAGTAAATCATTAGAAGACTATGCTGATTCTCACATGTGGATCCAGAAGGAGGCAACAGCATGAAACTTCAACTTCTTGTCATCCACTGCCTCCTGCCTGATGTTATAAGAAGTTTATGTAGCCATTCAGGTGTACCTCTATAGAGTTGCCAATTACACAAGCAAAAGGATACCCACATGGCAGATGTGACAAAGATAAATTGTTCTACTTTTTCGCTTGGAATAAAATCAACTGGGGGATAATATGTGGAGATGATCTTTTCAGAGCATTAAGTGGTGGAGTTGATTTTTTTTTTTTATATTTTCAGAGAGATGCCTGGAATCAATGACCCTTGAGCTTCTCTTTATACTTGTTGTGCACTGTTGCAATTTAGTGATGCAGAACGCTTGATATATTCATGCAACAGTGGAGAGTAGCAATCTAGAATTTATATAGTACTCTTTAAAAAATATTATGAACAACCTATGCAAAGAGCAGAATAATATGTTGGTACTATCTTGTTATATGTTGTTATTTATTATTGCAGTTTCTCATCAAGAAACATGGCACACATGTTCAAAAACATAGATGTAAATCCCTGTGTGTTCCAATTGATACCCTTGGTTTCATAAAAACCAAGGGTATAAAAGAAAAATCCTCATTTGTTCTAAGATCTCCTTGTACCAGATGTATTTTTTTTTGCCTATTTCCAACAAGTAGCTGGGGAGACATTTTGATTCATATTTCTATAAGTGGGAAATTCATTGTAAGAGGAAAAAAAGGTACATTCTATAGGCAGCATAGTTTACTGCTGGCACAAACCACTTGATCTTAATATTTCTACATGATGGTAAAGAGTGTAACACTACTTGTCTCTACTGGGTCATTCTCTAGGGTAATCAGTATAAATTGTGCAGTTCTATGATTGTCATTTTAAAATATCCTGGGCAGAGCATTATATCATCCACTCATAAGTATTAAAGCAGATATGCGGAGATATGTCCTGTTCAAACAATAAGCCAATTCCTCATATTTTACTGTCTAACTGTAAGTAATTGGAAGAGAAACCTTGCTTATATTTGCCCTAAAAAAATCCCCCTGGGAAAGTCTAATTATCCCCCTGTTTCTCAGAACTCAATGGGATACTGAGCAGTACATCCCGCCTGTTTGAATTCAAATAGCAGACCCTTCGGTTCCATGAACATTGCTAGTTAGAAGAATAATGCCATGAATAATATTTTCAAAGTAAATGCAGAAATAATCATGCCTTCAGGGTATTGCATATTGAGGGCCTAACACATTATGTAAGAATTTCTCACTTCTCTCTCAGATTCCTTTTGCAGTTGGGCTAATTTGTGAAAGTGGCCATAAAGAGCAAAAAAATAACCAATCAAACACTCATATGCAATATCCACAAAAATAAAAACCTAATACAGTAGAAACACAGTTCTACATACAGTTAATATTGCCTTAAATAGTTTCATCTGGTTTATATTGGAAAAATTTAAAAAAATCAAACTAAGGCTTTTTGGGGTTTTGTTTTTAATATCTAAACAAATAAATGCCATATGAGGCTGAGAAAAAAAGATTTAATTCAATAAAGCAAATGATCGTTGTGTTGTTACTTATAGCATGCAAGAAAAAAAGTTGTTAATCCACCAATGAAATACTGTATATACCCATAACCCACTAGAGAATAAACACTGAAACACAACCTCCAATGACTGAGGTATGCATCTGCACTAATATTTTAACATTATCGTTTTCCCAATTAGGGCTATTTCACACGTGACATTGTATAATTACAAAATTGTATTGTAGCGTAAAAACACCTATGGAAAATAAAAGCTTTTTTGCAGATGTATCAGCCAGGTATATTTCTTAATTACCCATTATTTTTTTCTACCCTACCACTACATGCTGAATGTAGCGATTTTTCTGAAATTTCTGAGTCTTGTCACAGAGCTTGCATTTTACCCCATTATATGCCAAACATTTTGCAATGTACCAAAAAAAACCATCCTACATATGAATACCATGGGTCTACTAAGCACGTTGATGCCTAATATGCATAGATTTACCAAACTATGTGGTCTAGAGAGGCTGAAAATAGAGCATATGCATTTTCACATCTGACACTCTGGCTGTTGCAATATAAGCATGCAGTATGCATATGCAATGTACCAACACAAAACATCCTAAATATAAACACAGGGTTCTACTGAACGCTTTGATACACATATATAGATTTACCAAATTATGTGGCGTACAGTGGCACCCAAATGAAAATAGTGCAAATGAATTTTCGCGGCTGACACTGGGGCTGCTGCAATATAAGTACCCGGTATGCATCCTAAAGACGAATGCCAGGGGTCTACTGAACAGTTTGATGCTCAATATGTATAGATTTACCAAACTATGTGGTGCAGCGAGGCACTCAAATTGATATACAGTATAGAGGTCAAAATTTCCATGTGCAAAAACAAATAACAAAGAACAGTGCAGATTGCAATAAAATCACAAAATATCCAATAAAACCACTAGAATCAAACTTTTTTTCACCTAGTGTAATTAGGAGTCAGAATCACAGTCAGATTTTTTTGGGTTAGCTAAATTGGTTTTATGAACAGAAACAAGCGAACAACATCTAGGCAGAACTAAAAATGCAACAAAAAAGCTAAAAATGCATCAAAATTACCAAAAATTTAATATAATCACCGCAATAACATACAAAAGCTATTGCGCAATGTGGTAAGTGAATATGCCATTTGCAATGGAAATAAATATTTTTTTTCATATTACAATGTTCTATATTAATGCATATTTGATGTTTTTAGCCCATGCTGAAACTACGTGTGCCTTAGCAACTTGAACTTTTCTCTTTAGTCATATATTGTGCCCAAAACTACTTTAATTTTTCATTAACGGTACTTGCATCAAATGCACTCTTCACGAGGTACCTCTTATTCAGTACTTCCTGCCTTTCGGTCAGAACCAGGTGCTGAAAGACTATTGATGCAGAGGACCCTTGGAGCTACCACCAGTTCCTCCTCACCAGGCAGTCGCTCCAGGGTTCCTTCCGCATCCTATATCAATAAGCGCTGCATTCATGCGCCTAAAGAGACACAGATGTCTCTCAAACACAGAACACTGGAATTGCCTCTAGGCAGACTTTGAATTATTCAGTGCAATTGTGCCTGAATTTGCCATGAAGCACACAAGGAATTGGTTAAAGAGAATCACCCATTTGTGTTCGAAATGGTTTGGAAAATATGCTGGGAAAGTAAGTGAATGCACATTAAGGGATACATTTACTAAAAGGCAACATGTAGATATTTAGAGAAAATTTGCCAAATAGACAAGTTGCCACAACATCACCTATTTATGAATTGGTGAATAAGACAATTTACAAGTGAAAACCTCACCCCTACAGAACCTTCTCACTGTTTCACCAGTGAATTTTCGCCAGCGAAAATTTGCCAGCAAAACTTCTCTAGCAAAAATTCTCAAACAAAAATACTTTAGTGGAATTCCAGTAATTATAAAGTGTATTTTGCCAGGTTCAGCCTGTTGAACTCCCATTATAAAGATCGAGCAGCCACTTTTAAATAGCAATCAACATTGCCCTTTCCATGCTGCTTTTCTCCATGGCGAAAATTCATCAGAGAAAATTCTCTTAAGAATTTTGCCTACTACTATTGTATGGAGAAATATTTTCGGATTCTCTTGAAAAAGCGAACCTGCGATTTTTAGTAAATATGGAGATGTGTTGAGAAAAATACACCTGGCGAAGTGAGGCGAATTGTGGTGAAGTTAGGTGAAGAGAAAATTCACACTTTAGTAAATGTGCCCCCAAATGTCTTTTCGTATGCAGGAGATTAGTTATGCCTATTTAAAAATATCTGTTTAGAATGAGGGGAAAATTAAAACCATATAACAATTTAAAATGATTTTACTGTTACTAAAATCTCCAAATTTAGTCATTTTATTTTGGCCTCATTTGCCAACAAATCAATTTGAAGCAGACCTAATGATTAGCTTAAGGCTGCGCTGTGCAAACCTGTTACCCCCAACCTCCCCCCCTCCACCACCACCACCAAAGTTCCACTGTTGTAATGAGGGTCACAAAGCCAATGATTACGTTTAAAGGGGTGACATTATTCCTTTAATTGAAAATGCAGTAAACTGTACAACTTGTGTACAGGAATTTTATTGTCAGTAACAACTTGTTGAAGTATGGTTTCTCTGTGACTATTAGATATTAAATGTGTATTTGTATAGAAATGATCTAAATGTTTCTGCACAGTGCAATACGATCATTTAGCCGCACTGATCTAAATTAGTAAAAGTGCTGGCTTTTAGTAATGAGGATACAATCAATAACAAAAGTGCAGCGTGTGGACACTTGGTAATGAATCAATGGCCAGGGCTGGTGTCTAGGGCCTACCATTCATCAATCAGCTTTAAGCAATTCCCTAACACTTTTAGGAATATTTGTTGGTTATTTTAATATTCTGACATGAATTCAGTAGGGATTTGATCTCCTGCAAATCATTTTAACCCTTTACAGGCACAGGGAGAAGAGTATCTGTAGCTTTTCTAGCATGCTGGGTATAAAAAAAAACACAACTCTGCACTCCCAGAAACAAAGGAATGACCATATATAAATTGTAGCCCTTTCCATATTGTAAAGAGCTTGTGAAATTCGATAGTTATGGTGATGATCTGATCTATTCAGCTTATCCAGCTGTGCCTTTCATGTCTCTAAAGCAGTCTCTTGAGAGCAGTTATATTAAACAAGAATCTAATGATAGGCATCTAAAAGGTTATTTGAGCATAACTGTAAACCTTAAAGGGCCTTGACTGAAACCACAATACATAATTTATTTTGAATTGCAATAAGGAAAATGCATGTGACCTCCCTCCAAATCTCCTTCACACATGGAGCAGAAGCTTACTTTTTAAGCAACTATTGTGTTCTGAAACAAAAACACCTTAGAAGAATGATTTATGAGGGACGTCAACCCATCAACCTTTCAGTTAACTGCATTATTAAAGAGCCATATTAATGGTTTAGCCATTGTAAAAGCAGCTATCAGCATGCTGAGTCGTCTGTTCATGTTTTGCCGGAATTTGTACTACAAAAATGGAAGTGAATCAGCGATATTACAATGCCCAAATCAAATCAGCTAAACTGAAATCAAGAGTAAGAATAACAAAAAGGTTTTAGACTCAGGAATGGAAAATAGTTGTAAAATGAAAACTGATGACGAAAAACGTAAAAACACTAAAGGGCTTGTTTACTAATCCGGCGATGTAGGCAAAGTGCAAAACCCCAGGAATTTGCTGCTTTTTACCCGTAATGCTGACTTCATAGCTAGTAAATTACACAGCATTACAGTGTATTCATAGTTGTGGGAAAAAAGCAGCTAAACAGATGAAACGTGTTCATGATTGATCAATATTGGTGCAAAAAATCCACCTGTTTATAAATCAGATATAAGTTATTGACGTAGGTGTGCTAGAACATGCAGCAGCAAAAAACACCATTTGCTCACAAATTATCTTTCTTAAAGTAGGTGCAACACACCAAAAATGCTTCCGTTATAGCCTGTTCAAGGCAGGATTACAATACGTGGCTCCCTTGTGCCAGATTGCCATGTGCTGTAATACAGGCCCAATGGAGTAGTGTAGACAAGTACAATTTGATGAATGACTGGTGCAAACCTTTATAACAATTTATGCACCTCGCATTGTAACTGCACATGAGCCCCAGACTCCTAACTTAACTTTCCATTACTGATAACACAGTGAAACTAACACATTTTTGTAATTGACAGGATCACACAATATATCTCAGAAAGGATGACTCCCTAAAAAATCTCCCTAAACCATCCCACATTCCAGTGATACCAGTGACATGATTATATTATATAATATTATGTAAACTGGATAATGGAGTGCTGATACTGTCATTCTTGGTGGGCTGCAGGCAGCATGATCCTTTACTAGGCTAGCGTAATAATGTTAATAGTACCCCAGTCTATAGAAAGAATGCCTAGCCCAATGTATTGACTGCTTGTGCTCAGTTAAGTTATATTTAATTATTTAGTATCTTCGATATTGCTGAAGCTACGCATATACATAATTATGCTGAATACATCTAGAGTTCTATTTTAGTAGGACTCTACTCGTTTTAGAAGTTTCCTCTGATCTTTCTATTTGGCTGTGGGTGTTTTTATATATGTCCCATAACCAGCCAAGAAACAATTACAGGTACATGACCTGTTATCCAGAATGCTTGGGGCCTGAGATTTTCCAGATAACGGGTCTTTTATTTGGGGGGTACACAATAACCATGTACCGCTAAATTAAATACTGCAGCATAACTAAAAGGTGCAAATTTGTGTATGTTAAAATGCCATCCACAGAACACTTGCACCCAAACAGCTCTGCACCTGGCACCACTGCAGCAGTTTTACCTATACAGTAAATGGGATATAAACAAGAGCTCAGAGGCACAAGGGAGCCTAGTAGTTTACACCTACCACTGTCCATGTATAAACCCTCTTTGCAAATTGTGTTCATGCTATTTAATTATTCATGCAAAATGGTTCCAAACTGAAATGTATATATTTATACAACCAGAGTCCACCTGCTTGGTGCCAAATAATAGTTTGTATGGGATTAACAAACAGGTGCACGTTTTTTGCGGCATAGCGGGCAAGATTTTACTCATTAGGTTCTTTGTACTTTTTCCCTGGATAGAAACTGAGATCCACAAAGCAATTATTAGTTTGGCCATTTTGACTAATGCACCTTTCTTGAGGATAACCCTTACAACTGTTCTGTTCAGGCCCATGAGGCCAGGGATAGGGCAACGGTGGTATACTGGATAGCAGTGTATGAAAATAGATTGGAATCATTCAGAAATGGAATACAGTTTGAAGTGCAAATACACAGTCTATGCTAGACAGATTTCTGTGGCTAAAATAACGTATTTATATGCCTAGCTGCAAAAATTAAGAATTGCTGGTGCCAAAAAAACAAATTTATTACAGCGATATCTAGACTGAATGGGCATAATGACAAAAAACTCTGCTTTATGTAGATGCTAAAGCTAGAGTATCATCCAGTAAATCAGATTCTTTCCAGTCATCATAACCAGTATAATTTGAAATAATGATCAGCTCTCCTGTACTGCATGATGCCAATCTTAAACCGTAATTTAAAATATTTACCCAATTATTAAAGAAGCTATTCTAGGATGGAAATATTTCATTGTTTCAAGATCAGTAAACTGGTCTAATGGAGGAACATAAAACATTCAAGGTGATGAATCGAGTAAAGCTGCAGCAATATTGCGTCTGGCAGCCTCTAAGAATTATTTTGTGTAGAGCAACTGAAGGATACATATCCTGATGGCAACTCTCAACTTGCTAATACAGAAAGAATTGCAAAGCAGAATGGACAGCTCCGATACCCTAAGGATGAATTTCCAATCAGTGAAAAAATCTTTTGGGCCATCACTAATAAATTAACAAATCAGGATTATTTTAGGCATGCCGCGTAGAGAAGCAGAGGCTCATGGAACTCACATAGCATTTGCATTCGGCAAGTACGTATCTGTATCTGTAATTTTAAACAGCTTTCATATATAAATTTGATTGTGTTTTTGGAAATTCAAGTGCCTTGCTATACTTTTTTTCATTTCCAGAGGAGCAGTTACACTTAGCGCTAGAACACTTTTACTAAAAGGCCAAAGTTATTTCTTCAATTACATCAGTAAAACTGACCATACGTATTGTTATTTTCATGGGATTCAAGAAGTTGCCAGTAACAAGCTACTGTATGTCAACACAGGCACTACGTTTTTAAATGTCATGCAAGCTGAATTTAAGTCATTATGGCCATTATGCAGGTAGAGCATGAGTGCATGGGTGTTCATTTACATCACGGCTTTCAAATGTGCACAATTTTGTGGGGTCAGTAAAAGAGCATGCAGAGTTGTATTGTGGAAACGGAGACCTGAATGTTCAATGACCAGGCTTCCTTAACAAATTGTACCTTGCACACAACTTCGTATAATGAATACAGTGTGTGTCAATACACTTCAATAATTTTATTGACAATAGGAGCAAAAAAAATGTTGACATAAGTTCTTAATGTTTGGCATTTCCATGTGTTAACCCAGCACTTATCTCACTAATAGTGAGGCCTACTTCATGCATCAGAAGGCTTACAGATGGAGTTCTCTTCTTTTATGGCCCATTGCAAGTTAATTGAAGTAGTAATGTAAATTGGATATAGGTAGGTGCATGCATCAGATGCCTCAATAGTCAATATACCATTTTATGTGCACTTGGCACAAAAATACACATGTTTTGCAGTGCCTTCAACGATGGAGCTCTGCCATTTAGAGAATGAAATGTAACTCACAATGGAGCTATTAAATTAGAAGCTGGGGGGTGGGGGTTATAGCCCAACAGTCTATGCAAAATATTACCATTTTTATTAACCTAACCTGTAACATTCAGTATTGAGGTTAATTGCTTCACAGCATGAAAAATGTTGGACACCATTGGAACAGAGAGACACATGCAAGGCTCAAGGACTGTGTCTGATCCCTTTAACATTGATCTATATTTTGGTTTCCCACTGGGAACTTCCACAACATCTTTAAGAGGTTCTTTCATCTCTGTGATTATTATTAAATACACAAAATTTTTGAAAGTCCTATGAAGGTGCTTTTTGCTCCATCTGTCATCTCTGAAGCCATCCTTTCATTTCTCTGCTATTCATTATTGATGTTAGGGAAGTCTGAACATACAATCATATTATCTGATGATATACTGAGTCTTAGGTGGTTATTTACTAAACTCAAAATTTATCTTGGTGAGATTGGTGCCTCTCAGGATCTTGACAGGATTCAGGATTTTTGCAGCATTGGAGTATAATGAATCTCAAAAAATTTGAGTTTTTTTTATGAAAAGTTGGAGTTTTTGCCCCAAAATTTGAAGTTTAGTAAATAACCCCCTTAGAGTCAGGCTGAAATAAAACTAGTAGGATGTAAGCAAAATCTCTTCCCTAACACTACAGGTGTTATTTACTAAACCTCAAATTGTAATTTTTTAGTTAAAATAAAGTCGACCAAACTCCCATCCACGAATTGAACATATTTATCAATAATTCTTCTCAAAAAAAGTCATAGCAAAAAACCATTGTGACAAATGCATGTGTCAAATCATACCATTGACACTATTGAATATCCGTAGTGAAAACTTGACTTTATCGGATTATCGGACAAAAACGCAGACTTTATCAGATTGTCCAGCACAGATCATGATGTCAAGAAACTGCTTCAGGCAATTGACTTCTACATGACCTCAACAGGTTTGAGATGGAGTATTTTCGTATTCAGATTTTCAGAAACTTTGGGGGATAATAAATTTCTAAAAATTCAAGTTTTTTCCCTTTAAAATTCGAGTTTTCCCCTTTAAAAACTCGACCATAAAAAATTGAGGTTTAATAAATGGGCCCTACATGCATTTACTCATCATATTTCTAAATATAGTAACTCCCTACCTATAAAGGGGCACACTCTTTCATGTCATGATAGTGCTTCACGTATGTGTTGGCTGAGAGTCACTTTGGGAAAAAAGACTGAACCCCTACACCTGTGGTATGGGGACACTCTTTTACTACCACTAAACTTAGACACGTATGTGTTCATGCAGTAACATTGGTGAGAGTTTAAACGGGTGGTTCACCTTTAAGTTGACTTTTAGTATGTTGTAGAATGGCTAATTCTAAGCAACTTTTCAATTGGCCTCCGTTCTTTAGTTTTTATAGCTTTTAAATTATTTGACTTTTTCTCCTATCCAAATTTCAAATGGGGGTCACTGACCCCATCTAAAAAACAAATGATCTGTTAGGCTACATATATATTTTTAGTGCTACTTTTTATTATACAGTATGTCTTTCTATTCAGTGACTCTCCTTTTCATATTCCCATCTTATTTAAATAAATGCATGGTTGCTAGGGTAATTTGGACCCTTGCAACCAGATTGCTGAAATTGCAAACTAGAGAGCTGCTGAATAAAAAGCTAAATAACTCAAAAAACACCAATAATAAAAACTAAAAACCAATTGCAAATTGTCTCAGAATATCACTCTGTACATCATACTAAAGGTTAATTTAAATGTGAACAACCCCTTTAACTATGTTTGGTAACCAATCAGCAGCTCTTCCAAGACGTGTGAGTAGTAAGAGATATAGCAACCCCTTAATATTTTGAAAAGCAGTTTTTGACTCACTCTATTAAAAGTCATTAGTGGGTACATAGAGGCCGTACAAAAATGAAAAGTTAACAAATATGCTTTAAAAGAGATTTTTTTCTCAGGGCATTTGCATACATTAAAGTATTTAGCTCATCCAGAATTATCCTGATAAATTATTCCATGTGTCGTACAAGTCAAACAACAGACTCAGTGTCTAGATTTTATTATGTGCACCTGATTTATTTTCTTTCCATAGGGAAGACAATAAAACAGCTGTTATATGGGGATATTTAAAATTAAAAAAAAAATCTGTTCTGTGTTTTATGTGAAATCCCAAAACACTCTCTCAAAGTGAAATATTTATTCAAATAGTTGATGGGGGATTGAAATGCCTTGAAGGGTAGGTGTGGAGTGTGCATGCATATTATCAAACTTCTAAGAAGTCTAACTAACATATTCAGCTACCTGAAAGTACCCAAGCCAATCAGCATAAGTTTCCCCCAGATATCTGTGCCTACAAATGGCTCTCTCTTGCTATAAAATCTGCACACAGCTGCTGTTCTTTACACTACTGGGAGTCTTTGGAACACAGCATATTTGATCATAACAGGTGTGCATTTTATTGGATGCATTTTTCTAAATGTAAATTAGCAAGTGAAAAAAAAGTAGCCTTCTGAAAAATTAAGAATGATAGCATTAACCAGGAGTATGGTATGGGCTAAACATAGGAACCTTCTGAGCTTAAGCTGTTACAAAACTAAAAGTCACAGTATCCTCTGTACTGTAATGTTGCACCCGCTGCCTTTCTATCAGTTGTCATAACATAGTGCAATGACTGTAAAAAACAAGGGAAAGTGCAATGACTGTGTTGCAGACCCTACATTAAAAAGATCTCAGCTGTGGTGCTTCTGGGAGGATAAAGCAGGGTTGCTATTGGCTAGCCACAACAGCTCTATGACTTAACAGAAACCTTAACCTTAACAGGTTTGTTAATATGAGACATAAGGGAACTATGTAAGCTACGTATAGATTGTAAAACAAAAAAAAAATAGGGAATAAGCACTAGCCACAAAACACTATTGATTTCCTGTTCCAATTATGACAAGTGTATGAGGTCAAAGTGGTGTAATAAACACCGTTAAATAGACAAAGTAATATTAACAATACAAAGTAACAGTTTACCCCAAATCTCTCCCTAACAAGCCTTCCAGGATATAACTTCATATTTCATAGCAGCCAGCATTTGTGGGAACCCTGAAGCTACAGTTGGGTTCAGAGGTGGTAGTAGCTACAGGGTTAACAAAAAGTTAAGTTGTAATTTTTAAAACCATTAGGCGGGGGTACAATGAGGCTGTGACCACAAATTACATATAGACAAATACAGGAGTCCTCTGCACTCAACCCATTATCAATATATTTAAGTGCCATTGGGTAATCATAAATAAAAAAAAAATAAGGGCAGCCCCCTGGTATCGTAAGATTCACGGTGCACACAAACAAACCAAACAAACCATACATGTTAGGTCACATGAGCCAATTAACAGACAGAAATCTGTCTTTTTCTTCCATACTTCTTCCTGTTATTGTTACAGTTAAGCTGGCCACAGACGCAAAGATCCGATCGTACGAATCAACGTGCGATAGGACTTCCCCATCTCCCCATTTCGTTTTTTTTTTTTTTAAAGATTTTATTTTTGCTTTTAACAGACAGGTAGATAGAAACAACAAAGAAGAACCATCACATTTAAATGAAGGCAAGACTAGAAAATTTCTCGTGCATTGACAATACAGATATGCAATAGAGCCTCGTCAGTGCAGCACAGTGGGCGCTTAGTATAATCATTACAAATTGAGGGGTCACAATATCCAAGGAATAGAAAAGAACCCCCACTAGAACAGACTAAACTCAGGCAGTCACAAAGTATTATTGACACACTTATTTATAGTTAGTTGAATAGACACTTGAATATGCCACTTATTAAATTGTTATAAAGTGCTGTGCAATAAATTATAAAGTGCAGTGCAAGGATTATTAGTGAGGAGCTTGAAAGACCAAATTTCTTCTTTCCCACAATATTATTAGACAATTAATAGAGTGATACCAAATTGATCACCAATTTCTAAATTACTAGTAGTGCTAAAAAAATTATTTAATAATTATAATTGATTGACTAAAATGAGAATATTAAATATATTAGATTATAAAGTGCTACAGTGCTAAATGAATTTAGTAGTCCTTCCTAATTAGTAAGGTTCAATTCGTTAAATAACTAGACTGCCATTAGATAGGATAAAAATAAGAAATTAATTAAATCATTGCTCAAATTCATGAGAAAAGGAGGAAAATGAAAAAAGAGAGGGTGGAGTTGTCCCAAAACTACTACCTAATTTGTTCTATCCCTAGGACACCACAAAGGTGGAGAAGGCAGAGTAACCGGGACTGTGGTCTCGTGATTAACTAAGCCCTAAGCTGATTTGAGAGACTACGATATCCTATAAAACCACAATTCCACGGTCTCCTGGGAGTTTAGTATTGCAGAGAAAGAGAAGGAGTTGCACCGAGCAAAGATTCTTTCCACCACCCTCCAAAAATTGTTTGACCCCAAGTTGAGTATATAGTTTTAAAAGATAACCAGATCTGGAAATGAAACGCCGACGCGCGTTTCGCTATGTTAGCTTTGTCAAGGCGTAATTATCTTTTAAAACTATATACTCAACTTGGGGTCAAACAATTTTTGGAGGGTGGTGGAAAGAATCTTTGCTCGGTTCAACTCCTTCTCTTTCTCTGCAATACTAAACTCCCAGGAGACCGTGGAATTGTGGTTTTATAGGATATCGTAGTCTCTCAAATCAGCTTAGGGCTTAGTTAATCACGAGACCACAGTCCCGGTTACTCTGCCTTCTCCACCTTTGTGGTGTCCTAGGGATAGAACAAATTAGGTAGTAGTTTTGGGACAACTCCACCCTCTCTTTTTTAATTTTCCTCCTTTTCTCATGAATTTGAGCAATGATTTAATTAATTTCTTATTTTTATCCTATCTAATGGCAGTCTAGTTATTTAACGAATTGAACCTTACTAATTAGGAAGGACTACTAAATTCATTTAGCACTGTAGCACTTTATAATCTAATATATTTAATATTCTCATTTTAGTCAATCAATTATAATTATTAAATAATTTTTTTAGCACTACTAGTAATTTAGAAATTGGTGATCAATTTGGTATCACTCTATTAATTGTCTAATAATATTGTGGGAAAGAAGAAATTTGGTCTTTCAAGCTCCTCACTAATAATCCTTGCACTGCACTTTATAATTTATTGCACAGCACTTTATAACAATTTAATAAGTGGCATATTCAAGTGTCTATTCAACTAACTATAAATAAGTGTGTCAATAATACTTTGTGACTGCCTGAGTTTAGTCTGTTCTAGTGGGGGTTCTTTTCTATTCTTTGGATATTGTGAAATTTTTGAATACTGACTGTAGTCAGACCTCCACCGGAATTAGAAGGATAAAAATCAAGGGGTGATTCGTGTTTGTATTTAAATTGAGGGGTCATTGATTTGTACTAAGGGCTATAGATCTCCCCAGCAGGACTAGATCGCCAGATCCGTTGAGTTCGCCTCCAACCACGGGGCCCAGACCTTCTCGAATTTCTGCGGGCACCCTCTTCCCTCATATGTGAGCTTGAACAAGGGCAGTATTTTGTTAATCATGTTTCTCCAAGCCTGAATTGTGGGAGGTTGGGCCGCCATCCATTTCATCATCAACAGTTTCTTTGCATAAAATAGTAGTATTCTGAGTAGTGACCTGGTTTTATTCAGGGGCAGGAGGTCATCCACTATGCCAAGGAGACAAACTTCCGGGGTACAGGGGCCGTGGAATGATAATTCGTCTGCTAGATATTTCACTACATCGTTCCAATATTTGTTAATCTGTGGACAAGTCCAGGTCATATGCAGGAAGGCCGCCTCCCCCCTCCCACACTTGGGACAAATGGCTCCCGGGTTTCTCCCCATTTTTTCGAGCCTACTTGGGGTAATGTACACTTGATGTAAAAATTTGAACTGAACGAGTTTATCTTTCAGAGCAATCAGGTCCAAGTAGATTGAATCAGTAGCTTCTTCCCAATTTTCCTCTGTTAATGACGGTAGGAGGATTTGCCACTTTGACAGAGCTAGATCGAAGGGCGACTGGCCTGCTTTGTGCAGGGATCTGTATAACCTGGAGGTCAGATTGCTCCGTTGCGGATTCCTGAGGACCAGTTCAAATGGGAGTGTGACATATGTTATAGCCAGACTCGAGAATTGAGACTGGAAGGCATGTCGTAGTTGCATGTACCTATATAGCTGTAGCTCATGATGCCCCATCCGTTCTTTAAGTTGCTGGAGAGTAGGGAACTGGTTATCCATCAGCAGGTCTCCTAGTACTTTCACCCCTTTCGCCGGCCAGTATTGAAAGTCCTGTAGCTCACGAAGGTGAGCTAGGTTACTATTCATCCACAGTGGGAGGAATGGGGAGATAATTGGAGGAGACAACTTCCCCAGTTTGCAAGCGGCTCTCCATGCCTTGAAGGGAGTTGTAATGGTCGACGGTTGCCTGGTATAGTCTGCTAATCTTCTGTATGGGAGATTGCTGATGCCCGCCCAAGAGCCCACTAGAGCTGCCAATAGTACTACTCCAGGATCTTCCTCCCTCACATGAAACCAGGAATGGATGTGGCTGAGCTGACTTGCCAGAAAGTAAAGGTAGAGGTGTGGCAGGGCTAGGCCCCCTTGATCAACTGGTGCCGTCAGGTTCTTCCAAGATAGACGGGGTGCTTTATTCGCCCACAAAAACGGAATAAGGATGGTGGTGATCCGTTTAAAAACCTTTTGCGGAATCCAGATCGGAGAGTTGAGAAGTCGGTACAGGAACTTCGGCAGGTAGAGCATTTTGTAGAGATTCACCCTTCCCCATAAATTGATCGGTAAGGAAGTCCAAATGGACAGCGCTGATTTGAACTGCTGAATCAGGGGTTCCAGATTGTTAGATATGTAGTTTGCGGTCTGTAAGGTTATCACAATACCCAGATATTTGAAGCTTGTGACCCATGGGATTGCACATGTTTCAGGGGATGGAGCCGGCATGGGGTCCACCGGAAGCAAGGCTGACTTGGTTTTGTTAATAGTGAGGCCTGAAAATGAGCCAAATTGTTCCAATATCTCCATAGCAGACTGGAGTGAGTCAAACGGATCCGCCAGGAATAGGAGGAGGTCGTCCGCATAGAGAGCCAGCTTGTCTTCCAATGGGCCCCTTCGGAATCCCGACACTCGAGGAGCGTGTCGCAACCGGATGGCTACTGGCTAGATAGCCAGCGCGAAGAGGAGAGGAGATAGGGGGCAGCCTTGCCTCGTGCCCCTGGATAGTGGAAAGGACCCTGATAACGAACCATTGGTCTTGATCCTGGCTGTAGGCTCTTTATACAGCAGTCTAACCCAGCTGATAAAATTATGACCAATCCCAAATCTCTTCATGATCTCCCAGAGATACGACCATTCCACAGAATCAAAAGCTTTTGTTGCGTCCAGTGAGACCAGGACTCTGGACCCTGCGTTATCATGGGAGATTTGTAGGTGGGTGTAGACTCTGCGAAGATTGGTGGAGGTGGACTTGCTTGGTATGAAGCCAGATTGATCAGGGTGGACCAAGGAGCTAATCACTCTCGCTAATCTCGTGGCCAGGATTTTAGCAAAGACTTTCACGTCAACGTTGATCAGCGATATGGGGCGGTACGACTCACACTGCAATGGATCTTTCCCATCTTTATGTATGAGCACTATGACCGCTTCATAAAAGGAGGCTGGTAGTGATGCCTTGTCGATCGCAGCCAGAAAGGTAGCATGCAAGTAATGGGGCAGGTTTTCGCAATGTAGTTTATACCAAGCTGTTGGCAGCCCATCCGGGCCTGGGGTCTTGCCTGGAGAAAGCCCTGCCACCGCCTCCCTGACCTCCTGGAGTGTAATCGGGGCCTCCAGTGTAGTCGCTTCCGCCTGCGACAGTTGGGGAAAGGTGATCTCGCTCAGATAATCCTCCAATTGAGTCTGAGTGTACTCTGCCTTAGATTCATACAGTTTGGTGTAATATTCCTGAAACACTCGCTGTATCCCTTGAGGGGTAGTGATAATGGTGCCCTCTTCATTCACAATCCCCGATATGCAAGTTTGAGAGTCTCTGGAATTGGCCAGCCAAGCTAACAGCTTGCCCGCTTTATCTCCCTGATCAAAGATACGATGGTTGGAGTAGAGCAGTTCTTTTTTGGTGAGTTGGGTATGCGTGAGTTCCAAGTCCCTTTGGGCATTGGATAGAGCCGTATTGGTGGCTGGTGTTGGATCCTCTTTATGTGCCTCTTCAGCCTGGGACAAGCCGTGCTCCGCTTCTTCAATCTTGTCCTTGACCTCACGTCTAGCTGTTGCAATGGAGGCAATTAGTACTCCGCGGGCCACTGCTTTGGACGCCTCCCAAAGCACACCCTGGGATGCCGAGGCTCGGTTAGTGTCCCAATAGTGCGAGTATTCCGTTAGGACCGTATCTCTGACTTGAGGGACTGTGAGCCAAAGTGGGGATAACCTCCAAGTCGCCCGTCTATCTCTGGCATCAGGACAAATTTTCAACAAGAGCGGGGAATGATCTGAGAAGACCCTGGGCAAATATTCAGCAGATTCCACTAATTGACAAAACTCAGCCGACGCAAGGGCCAAGTCTATGCGGGAGAGCGAACCATGGGTGGCCGAGTGACAAGAGAATTGCTTGTCATGAGGATGCTTCCATCTCCAGACTTCCATCAGACCCAGGGCTTCAACCCATCTGAATAGGGTAGGGTTATGGGCGCTCCCCTGGTGAAGTTTGTCTAAGAGGGGATCCAGAGTGGCATTGAAGTCGCCCAAGAGACACATAGGTGCTGGGGGAAATGAAGCAAGTATTGTGGCAATATGATCAAGAAGCGCTACTGAGAATGGGGGAGGTAGGTAGATATTGACCAGGGTAATCAATCGGCTATTGAGTTTGCACTGTAGGACAATGTATCTCCCATAATAGTCCGTTCTGATTGACAGAAGTTCAAAAGCTATACTTTTCCTGACCAATATTGTAACCCCTCGGGAGTGAGTTGAAAAGGGAGCGTGGTATGCATGTGCTACCCATGTTTTCTTGAGAGACATCAGCTTTTGCCCGGTCAAATGGGTTTCTTGGAGTAATAAGATTGCTGGACTATACTTCTTTAGGTAATTAAATACGAGAGCCCTCTTGAATTTTGAATTTAGACCCCTCACGTTCCAGGAGATCAGCGATAGGTTATGCATAGCGTGGGTCTAGGAATCGCTGGGGAGGCCCCATAACATTGGTAAGGTGCGCCCACTGAGCTGCAACATACATAAACTTGTAAAACATACAGGCTTGCTGGTAATCAAACAGTGGAGAAATCCTCATAATCATGACGGTTCGGTTTATATAAAAAGAAAGAAAGTGGTAGAGAGAGAGAAGTGTAGAAAAGAAGTGAGAAGAGAGGAAAGAAACACACAGAACCCCACAAAAACCCCCATTCCCTCCCCTGTCCATCCACCCGCTGGGATGGGCCTAGGCCCCGAACTAGAACTTTAACTGTGGGGAAGTATCGGTGCTCAAACTAGGTAGGTTGAACGTCCCTCCGTGAGCTCCGCTAATGCAAACAGCCCGCCAATTCCCTTAAACCAGGGTGAATGGTCCCGAAAAAAAAAAGAACGTTAGCTCTGACAGCATAAATGAGGGCATCCACCCCGAGTTCGGTCCAAAGTCATAGCAAAGTCACAGTACTGAAGCAATTTGGATACTGCTTGGATAGGGACCCATAGAAAGTTACAGGATTATGATAAGCTAACTGCTAGGGCATGCCGTGACTCTATTACTTCTAGTGTGGTCATAAGCCCACTCAGTGTCTGTTTGCCTCCTGCTCTGGACCCGGGAGGTGCCTTAGGCCTCTTGATAGCGAAAGTCTAAAGGGGATGCATGTGATCACTGGGCTTATACTCACAGGAACCCTTGCACTAGATCCCGTTGGGGCCATTGTGGCGGCCGATGCGGCCCAACCGGGCCTCCAGCCACTTGTCAGCTTCCTCCGGCGTTGAAAAAAATCTGGACTGAGCAGCCTCCACCACGCGTAGCTTTGCTGGGAAGAGGACCGAAAAGGTAAGGCC
The DNA here is from genome assembly GCF_017654675.1 of Xenopus laevis. Classification (NCBI taxonomy): domain Eukaryota; kingdom Metazoa; phylum Chordata; class Amphibia; order Anura; family Pipidae; genus Xenopus; species Xenopus laevis. Next base: position 90,343,641 of record NC_054385.1, read on the forward strand.
CGCAGCTTTCAGCCTACGCTTGACTCCCATAAACGATGCGCGTTGTTTTTGCACGTGCGCCGAGTAGTCCGGGAACAGCGAAATCGGAGCCCCGTTGTGCAGGATCTGGCCCTTCCGTCTGGCCGCCGCCAGTGCCGCATCCCTGTCACGATAATTGAGAAACCTCATAATGAAGGATCGTGGATTCGCTCCCGGTGGTAAGGGACGGGTAGGTACCCGGTGGGCCCTTTCTATCACCAGCAGGGGGGAGAAATTCTCTGCACCCAGGGTAGACTTTAACCAGTCCTCGGCAAACTGCTCAGGATGTTTCCCCTCTGTATTTTCTGGAAGGCCTACCAATCTCAGATTATTGCGCCTCAATCTGTTCTCGAGATCCTCCGCCTTCGTAGTCACTTCTGTTAGCTGCTTGGACAGCCGCGATATATCCTCCGTCATGGGCCTAGCTGAGTCCTCCAACGTGGAGACCTGCTGCTCAATTTCGGTGGTCCGCTCCCTGAGCTGTTGTGTGTCTTGACGGAGGTGGGAGATATCCACTTTAATAGTCTCCAGTTGGGAAGACATGCTGGAGTGGACCTTATTAATAGCCGCCAGGAGGTCTGTGTTTGTCGGTTCCGGAGGAACCTGTTCGGCGCCATCAGAGTTGGCTGTGTGCGCTGCTGCGGCCTGTTCTGGCGCGCTCACCGTCTCAGGCGTTGGCGGTGCAGGCGACAGGTATTTCTCCATTTTAGACGTCGCACTTTTCACCCTGTGTTTGCCCATGATGTGCTATAAGGCGAGTACTATCTTCCTGTGCCAATAGCAATGTCGGAACGGCAGGATATCTAGAAGGATAACAGTAACTTAGCGGAGCTCAGCAGCAATGCGTGTTCTCAGGCCGCCATCTTGACTCCGCCCCTCCATTTCGTTTTTTTTAATTCGAAATTCGACCCTTGATAAATATGCCCCTAAGAGTGGGCTTCTGATCCAAGGTGGGCCTCTGGTCTAAGGTTTTTGGGTGGGCCCCTGGTGTCCCAGGCCAACACTGGCAAGTACCTTTACTAAATCACATTTTTCACACAACTAATTGCAGGGAAAAATTAGCTGGTTGGATGACTGAATGGAGCTGTATGCCATGAATAGTGCCCTGGCCCCAACCATTTAACCTTGGAAAGCAAGTTGCAGATAAAATTAGTTCCTGTGAAAAATGTACAATGAAGCAGTAGAATTCAGATTTTATTAAATAACTGACACTGTGTATAGGACAGAGATGGGCAAACAATGGAGCTCAAAGTTCCAGTTAAAAGCTACACCATCTGTAAAATTACTTTTCCATATTTCTCAAGTTTGTACTGATGTTTATATTAAATGTAATGTTAACATATGAAGGAAAAACAATAAAATGTATGTTAGGTGTGTGCTTTTTTCCAGATCATGTTTTCATACTTATAGAAATAAGTATGAAGACCACCCATGAATCCATATTCCCATGTAACTAAATACTTCCAAATTCAAAGCCCACAGCAGACATAAACATTGAGCCCAAACCTCCACTGAAAAAGCTATCATTTGGAATAATTTCCATTCCATTAATGGCATACAATGCATTACAATAATATTCAAGATCTTGAAAATGTCTCTGGAGACCCCACACATGCGTTTATTTCAGCCATTGTTTATGCTGCTTTCTAGCAAATGTTAAACTACTTTTTTAGCATTGAAATCATTTTTACTTTTTTACTTTTAGCTTCTGTTTTAACAACAAAGGGGTCTGCAATTATTAATCCAGTGCTAGATGCCCCTTTGCTCTGCTTCCTTTATTTTTATAAAGAGATGTTTTTCTGGAAAGTTACACTAGTGCTCACATTTTACTTTTCTCTGTCAGACAGGAATGACCATGGACTAACCCATACAAACCTTAATACTAACAACACAGGACCAATATGTTTTTTTTCTATCCTTTTGAAAACTGGCTATCATTTTCCAAATGGCAACGTATGTCACTCTTGACATTACCTTAGATTTTGGTAAATATGTTCAAGCACATAATCTTATCTGTGTGGTTTGGAAGATTTAGGGGGGTTGGCATTGCTAGATGTGAAGCTGTTGATTTGAAAGATCAAGGTGTTCAGTTACGTACAACATGGAGAAATTTCTATGCGAGTCGTAAACTTCATTGATCTGATTATTTGGCCTGCAACCCAAGTTGTTTAGTTATAGAAAATACAATATGAATTGAGTAAGAAATCAAAGGGCCACTGATTTGTCATTAAGGCAGAATCCTACACTGGTATAAAGGAAATGCTGATAGTTTCAATACTATGTTTCTATTTAAAAGAAGGGATACAGAGAGGTACACTTATTAAAGGTCAAATTTTAGTGGTATTAGAGTTTTTTGGAAGCGATTGATAGCTAATTTTTTTGAATACCATGAAAGTTATTAAAAGATCAAAATATAAATAGTATGAATGGAAAAAAGCTAAATTATGCACTTAAAAAATACGTAAATCTCTAAAAATTAAACTCTTTCGGACAATTCCTTGCAAAACAAACCTTAAGAAAACCTCAAAAAGTCCAAAGTCTAAAAAAAATAAAAGGTCCACAAGAATCAGTGGGGGTCATTTATCAACACTGGGCAAATTTGCCCGTGGGCTGTTACCCATGGCAACCAATCAAATTGTTGCATTCATTGTTCTACTTGCAGCTGCTTGGAAAAAGCAAAGCGCCGATTGGTTGCTATGGGTTACTGCCCACGGGCAAATTTGCCCAGTGTTGATAAATGAGCCCCAGTGTTTCTTGACATAATGATCTGTGCTGGATAATCTGATAAAGTCTGGATTTTCATCTGATACTCCGTTAAAGTCAAGTTTCCACATTGACAATTCATTAAAATCACATTTTCATAGCGACAATCGTATGATTTGAATTGAAGCTCAACATTTCTTCGCTCTGACTTTTTTCAAAAAAATTTTCAACAAAGGGTCTTGGTCCACTTTGTTTTAATAAAAAAAATGAGAACTTGACCCCCCTAGATTCCAATGTCAGACAATACTTGCAGTTAAATTCCAAGAATGCCAATTGATACAGACTAGTGGGATGATGTAATATGTTTCATTAGCGTAAAATACATTTGTAAAGACCATTGCGAACATTAGTGACCAAGATTTTCAGTGTTTGCAACCTTTTTGACTAATTTCAGACCTCCTTGCAAAGACTTTTGCTAACATGTGCAGCTTATGTAATAACATTTCGCAGTACAAAAATGTTAACGAAACTCCAGAACAAGTATTAACGATAACCTTTACTTAATGATAATGAGTGATGTAATATTCACCAACGAATGATTTTACATTGTGAGCAGCGCTTAGCATTCTCAAAAACGCCATTTTAAACAACGCTTGCAATCTTAATTACAGTCCCCTTTAAATAGTATAAAACTGACAAAATGCTTGACCTCAATAGAATCTGAATCTGGATTCACTCTGTGACACAGTAGCACAAGATTGGTACAAAAATGACATCATACCAGATTTTAAAAATGGAATAAATTTGCTTTAGTAGCGAATAGTAACTGATAGAGAAAGCAATGCCATTGGCAATGACAAGGAATTATTCTATTGTAATGATTTTGGGATCAGGCTGAACATGGGTGCGTATTGTCCCTAGTGATTTTTCATTATTATGATTTATCACCTTTATAACACAAATATTACCAGACTTAAATGCAGACCTCTTTATTCATATAGGAAGTTAATACATCTTTTATTTGTGGCACACATCAATGACCTCAGAAAAAAATCTGTATCCATTAACCATGAATTTCTACTTATACTGTGTTTATATAATTTGCTGAAAAAAACATTATAAAGCTTTGAGAGCTTACAAGAGCTTGTATCAGGCATTATTACAGATGATAAAACTCAGGAAAGCAGGTTTCAGCCATACTGTCTCTGGTTTAATTCACTTTGCTGTCTTATTAATGAATGTGACTCCCAATTACCCATCTAACCACATTTATTGAGTTAAATCTGCAATAAAACAAAAATCTGCTTTACACACGTGATTACCTTTGTGTGGAGAATAGGATAACATCATGACAGGGCAGTGAGATACTGGTAGGTTCTAGACAGACTATACACAGGATTTGATATAGCATATATGTTATTGAGCATGAAGCACTTGTTTATTGTTTTTGAAACTATTTTAACTGCAATGCAATGAACTGTTATATAAATCTGATAATTTATGACTAATTATTTTCTACTTTTGAGAATACAAATGTGATGTAAGGGTCATAAGTGATCGTTCCTTCACCGGAGACTCATTTATGGCCTTTACTGACTAACGCTGGGATTCCACTGTAGTATTTGCCCCTCCTGGGATCAGAAATCTGGTAACTGACAAATCTATCATGGAATTGTGAACTCCACCTTATTCATTAGTAAGATAGATTGCCTGTACCTGAAAGATAATCCTTTAAAATACATAAAATAATTGTTGCTTTGATTAATGTATCCATCATTTTTCAGATCTGGGAGGCTGCTTTCAGACACCTGTAAACGTTACTTGTCCTTTCACATGAAATTACAATAAGAACCGTAGTTTACTGTATTGCTCTGCCTCTGTTGTCAACTATAGGGATATTTTCATGGCTGTTATCGTGGATGAAAAGAACATTTGGGTGGTTTCAGAATGACAGAAAGCATTGTGAAAGAAATATTTTAGAAATAATCAAAAAAAAAATTGCAGGATTTTGAAGCCTGTCATTTTTAAGATGGTCATAGACAAGTCATAGGGAAGTACTAAACACTAAATAAATATCATAAATGCAGGTACTTTTTCAGTGGTTTTCAGACATACTTTCAGTATCAAACATAATTTTATAACAATATCACTCCAAAAGTCTTAATATACCTTAGCATTAGTCATATACTGTATGGCACCTGGTGCGAGGTGCAGCGTCAGGGGCACAGGTAGCCTTGTCCTTCCAGGTAGGGCCCTGTAATCAGGGCCACCATTAGAAATCACGGGCCCCATATAACAACATTTTTGGGGCCTGCCCACCTACCCGCCCACCTCAAGCCCCAGCCCAGATCTGCCCACCCCACAGTTAAAAGACCACACAGACATCAGCACTAAAAACAGTAAACCCCCCACACACAAGTTATAAAAAGCCATTGATGGTCAGGGCCCCCTATAAGTTAAAAAAAACTGTGGCACCAGGGCCCCCATAAAAGTTAAAGAAATAATTGGTGACCAAATAAAATAAAAAAAACATTGGCACCAGGGCCCCCCATTAAAATTTTTTAAAAATCATTAGTGATCAGGGGCCCCCCCATAAGTTAAAAACATGTTGGTGCCAGGGCCCCCAATACATTTTTTTTTTTTTAAAAAAACATTGGTGTCAGGGCCCCCCTTACAAGTTAAAAAAACATTGGGGCCCCAGAGAATATTTTTTTTAAAAAAAAACATTGGTGGCAGGAGCATATAGAGTATTAAAATAATAAATTGGTGGCTAGGGGTTTAAAATAAAATACATTGGTGTTCAGTAGAACTGAACTCGTGGTTTCAGGACTTTAACTTCGGTTCCTTTCGTGACTTTGGGTCTTTTCGTGGCTTCAGGACTTCAACTTCAGAATAAAACACTGCAAAATGCAGGCAGGGCCACAGGGGAGGAGTGAGAGTGAGCCAGTTTACCTGCTAAAGAGATTACACCAACTATAAATACTATTCTCCAATGAATAATGTAAATAACAGGCCAAAAAGTAGAGACATACTGTCTGTTTGCAAAATGAAATGAGGTTGTAAGGCAAAATGGGAGGACTAGAGTTTATTCCATGTCCAATAAATTATATTGGGATTAGTTAGACCTGGTATGAAGAAACATTTGAATGGGCTGTGAATTTTTGTGGCTACAGGATTTTTAAGGATAGACAGAGGGATTAGAAGGCAGAGGAGTGTTGTGAGTTTGAGTTTGTGTCGATATAAAAAAATAGCAATTCGTAGAAAATAAATAAATATTTCAGGTAATGGAGTTATTCCATGACAATATAAAAAGAATAGACCAAAACAAGTGCTTTTATAAGGTTGAGGGAACTCCAAGCATACTCTTAGGAGCACATTTATCAAAATTTGAGCTTAATAAATAAAAACTCACCCACATGCTATTCATTCCTATGGGATTTTTAGAACCGTATTTTTCAAATGGTAAGTTCTAACTTTTACCCACTGATACAATTCTAAAGATCCCCTGGTGAGTTTTTATTTATTAAGCTTTGAACTCACATTAAAAACACCAAGAATATTAGCCACTATATCAAGTTACTAAGTAAGTATTTTTAAAATAACAGTTTGATGCCTTGAAGAATAAAATGGGTAGTCTTATAATAAATAGAATATGTAATTATGTCAGGGATTAAAAATACATTTAAAGACATCAAATCCCATATGAATTACATGGCTTTTAGTGAATTGCTGTAAAGTGGATAGTTAAAAATGCACGGAGCAAGCTGGAGACCAATTTTCAAGGTTTGTGTCTCGTCCTGATCTCTTACAGTCCAGATGACACTGGAAATTAGTTGGATAATAGAACATGCTCTTTTCTTTCCTTGAATAATAAGCCTGAATAAAATAGATTTTTCTTTTATAAATAGGTAATGCCCAGAAAATGTAAATCCATCAATTAGTCTGCTCTTCTGTTTAACAGTCTAATGAGTCTTTCCACATTCACTGTGTTGCTATTGGGAACAGCTAAAGTTGCATTGTTGCTCTGCTAATGCCCACATAGAATTCTGATCAACAGAGTAATTTTAAGTACAATGTATTATTTGTCTCCTGTGGTCTAAACATGCATACCTTTATGAAACTGGCAGGTACTTGAAATTATTGACTGCTCAACAAAGACCAATCATTATAAAGAGAAAATAACAGATCTTTGACTGCAGCAAATATTCTTTCTCTTGACCACATCAGTAAAAAATGTTGTCATACTGTAACTGTTAAAGGAACATGATAAAATACAAATATCTATGTATGACTATGTATATTTTTATTTATATAGTTCTACATAATGCTGTACATTAAAAAGATACAGATACAAAGAGACACAGACAGGGTGTAATACAATAAAAGAATATACACTTGTTCATACAAAAACATAATTACATTCAAGATTAGGTGCTAAGTGTTAGGAGACAAAAATAAGGAGGTCCCAGATATAATCTAAGTGAGTAGGCAATTTCCAGACATAAATATGTGATAATAGGAGCATAGATAAATTACCCAAGTGCTTGTAAATAACCCAAATGTTAGATGAAATTGATTCATTCGGGAGGAATAGGTTGGAGACAGAGATCAAGTTACATGATATGTTTGCATTAAGAGGGGAGAATGCCAAAAGCTGACAATCTATGTATCAGAGCTGGAGTAAAGATCGCTGCACACTGTTAAAGCTATGAGTGGTAAGAGAGACGCTGAGATACTTCTCAAGTTGCAAGACTGAAACAAACAATAACGAATGAGGGAGCTTAGAATAGCGATCTGTAGGTCTTACTTTGTTTTTAAAGACATCTGCAAAGTCTTGACAAGAGTGTAGAAAGGTGATTATATATTATAGTGAATTTGATTTGTCTGGAAGAGGGCACAATTGAGGCACAACAGAATTTCTCCAGATTGCATAGAGGAAAGTCAACAGCTGCAATGGGCTGTTGGTGGGTCGTGGCTAGTGGACCAATGAGCATACTGCAATAAAGGTTGGGTCACAGGGCTCATTGGCTAAGGAAAGCAGGCAGGTGAAGAGTCCTGTGCTGTACAGACTGGTGTGAACCAGTTTACCTCAGGGAGGTTTGGGTCTTGCAGCTTCATCCAATCTACCCTTTGTTGTGTTGTGTATCATTGTTATTATAATGTATTTCATATTTCTGTATTATAGATTTTCATTTATTGCCACAGCTTTATTTGGTGGGTTTTCAACATGTCCAGTTCTGTATTTAGTTGGTCAGCGGCGATTCTGGTGAAGAAGCCGTCTGAGGCGGCTCCTCAAAATGCCGCCCCCCTCGCTGCTTACCCATCTGCAGGGCAGACATCCGAGGCAGGAACACTAGTGCGGAAAGTGCAACTGCGCTCTCCCGCACTAGTAAAGCCAAATTTCCTGTTTCAAAACCGGATATTCGGCTCTTAAAAGTACAGGAGCGGCTTTTTGCCGCCCCTGGAAATGTACCTGGCGCTGCCGTCTGAGGCAAGCTCCTCAGGATGCCTCATTGGCCGAGCGCCCCTGTAGTTGGTCCACAATCTGGTGAGTTTATCTTAGTCACAGGGCTGCCAATAGCCGACGGCTTCAGTGTAACTACTGGTGCCTTATGAATTCTGTATTGAAGCTATGCTTTTGTGCCTGTTGCCCCTCTTTGGCAGCAGTTGGCATATTGTGTAATGTTATTTGGTGTTTAAAATAAATAAAGCTGTGGCCTGTGGCTGTGTTCATTTCTTGGGAATGGGAAAACAGCAATTTTTGGCTTCTATTTGGTTCTTGGCAGCCAAGCAAGAATCTTGTCAAGATTTTAACTGGGTGGGGACTATGAGTATGACTATTTAGGGATTGAAAAACTGCATGGCAGTCTGCCGTAGAGAACTAAATCATAGGTATTGATCACGATCAGACTTGGGGGAAGATAAATGTTAGTTAGTTAAAGCAGACAGGGCATTCCCCCACTGACCACAATAGTGAGGTCCATGTATCACAGCTGGGCAAATTTACACCTAGAATCCCATGGAAACAATCAGATTTTTGCTTTCAGTGGTCTTTTCTACAGCTGGCTGAAAAAGAGCTAATTGCAGATTGGTTACTATGTGTAACTTTCCAGGTGCAAATTTACCCAGTGTTGATAAATGAAGCCCATAAGTGTTCCAAATCAGGACTGTTGACAGAGGATTAAATAAAGAAGAAAATGAGACAAGGGGATAATTTGTGTGGATCACTGCTAATTGCAGAGAGGTTTGTTTTTTTGTGATGACCAAGTAGTCTTGGCAATCTTGTTTCTGTTGTCAGTTGAGCTGCAAGGTGTTTGCAAAGTATATGTTAACTGCAGGGGTAAATTGGATTCATTTCTGTTTACACCAGTTATTACATAAGGAGGTATGTGTCTAAGCAATAAAGTTTATTCAGAGGAGTGAGGTCAGAACATGTTGAAATTGCAAATATGCAGACTGCAGAACCAAAAAGCAGAAAATAAGCAAAGCAGTACACAGAAAATCAAACTGCAAAAATAGCAACTGCAGGGCACAGGATATATAGAAATAATAAAAAAGTCATCCCGGTTACCTTTAAATAAACGGAAATAATCAAAACTTGGTTCATAATCTGAAACAAGTAACCCAGCACTGCCCAGAGAGCCCTACTCACCCTAGTGATATGGACATCAGAGCTGTTAGAAAAATCTTAAATGTGTTTTCCTTTGTAGTTAAATAGCAAATAATAAACTATCCCTGTAGACCACAGGGAATAATGTTTCTGCTCTATTTACTTAATAAGATTGTTCAAAGTTACTTAGGGACAGATTTATCAAGGGTCGAATAAGAAAATCGAATTCAAATTAAAATTTTCGTATTGTTTTTTTGGTCTAAACTCACTAATTTGAATTGGGAATACTCCAAACTCGATTCGAATTTGAATTTCGCAATTTATCAAACTTTTACCCTGGGAATAATTCGAATTAGACTATTCACCACCTAAAACCTGCAGAGTTCATGTATAAGTCAATGGGAGAGCTCCACTGGCCCATTTGAAGATGCTAATAGCCTTCCTGACATTCAAGTTTTTTTGGAGAAATTCAAAAACATAAATTGGAAATTCGACCAATCGAAATTTATTATTAAAATTACATTTTTGAAACTCGGGTGAATAGGATCGACCTGAAAACAACTCGAATCGAATGTCAGGAAGGCTGCAAATGATTTAGAAAAGATCCCTGGATGTCTCCCATTGACTTAAACAGCAATTCGGCAGGGTTTAGGTGGCGAGTAGTCGAATTTGAGTTCTTAAAGGGCCAGAGTATGATAAATATCGAAAATCAAATTAGAATTTTTTGAAAAACTCGAATCAAATTTGAATATCTCCCTAGTTGAATTTGACAGTTTTTACCATAAATTCGAATTTTTAATTTGACCCTTGATAAATCTGCACCATAGTGTTCTCACTGGTACCTAGAGAAGCAAGCAAAATCTTGTTAGGAATGTTTTAGGTGTTGTGTGGTGCTGGTTTTTAGGGGATACATACAGTATAACTAAATTACTCTATATTTCCATATTCTAAAATGTATCCAGAAGAAACAAGAATCGAATATACAAATAAAAAAGTCATTTTTGAGCAAGCTTTTTTAAACAGCCTCTGTAGGCTGTAAAGTTTTGGGTGAGGTAGCACATGAAAGACTAGTGGGTAAGAGTGGGTAAATGATTGTGTTTTGGATGACATGCTGATATATTTCCCACAATCTATGGGTGTCATGTTCAAAATGGCCCAGGGCATATAACCCTACATAACCCTACAATTGGGATGACAAATTAAGCGGTAGATCCCTATATAGGGATTAGAGGGACAAAAGGCAGAACATATTGTGGCATTATGTTGTGTGTCTCTAGCTGATGCACTGATATGCCCACTGAAACATTTAAGGAAGTAGGGATGTACGGGCCTCACTGAAGTAAGAAACACACTAGTGGAGGCAACACTTCTCAGTAGGGTTGAACAATCATGTGCATATTCCCAAAGAATCCTATGTAATTTACAATATTGTACCCTTTTTCTTTCAGCCAAAAAGCAAAACACATACTTCAAACATTACTGCTAATATACAAATATCATTAATTAAGAACGTAGAAACAACAAGTAGGACCAACATTTTTATGCAAACGATGATATAATTTCCTACAAATGTGCTTCACTGAAAATAATGTTGAATGCTCTTGTGCAGATGGAATAACCAAAGCTATAGGCTACTGCACATTGTACCTGTTAATATCAGCCTGCTATTAACTGCATATCTACATTCTATTCACTACAGGCTTCAGATGATCATGGGCCATGCACATACACAATTCCTTTGAGAAATATACATGATTTCATAGCTAAATACCAATATTCTTTCAAAATTGCATTTTTTGGACCCTTGCCTTCAGGCATTTTTAAAACTACAGTAAAATCAAAGGTCATTAAATGCCTCTAAAAAATGAATGAAATATTCTGCTCGCTCTGTTTGGTGTAAAAATCTTCAATTCATAATTCATGTTATGCATAAAAGGTATTTATGTATGGATATTCAATCTAATTTGCTAAAATTGACTGATTTAGATACTGTATTTGTCATCTTTTGTCTTGTCTTTGGGAGCCCAGGAAATATTCCATAGTTCTCAAAACAAAACACAAAGGCATACCTAGGTATGATGAACCCATCCATATTTATGACATTATTAAATCTAGGAAATAGTGACTGGGTGTAAGGGACAGAGAAAAGCATCAAAACATGGAAATCAAATCATAAACAGAAAAACAAGATCAGAAAAAAGGCATTTTGCTTGTCTCGGATATTCTCTGACAAAAAGCATGGTTTCACTTTTATTCATTCAATGGTGGGAATATTTTAATATAGGTTGAAATTTTTTGAAATTCTTTTTGTTTCAATATACTGTAGCTGGATGGTGTGAAAAAATGCTATTCCATAATTATGTATGGTAACAGTAATATTTTTCTTACAATTTACCCCAAAGACCAGGGATTTCCACAAATCTCAAAGCATCTTTATTACAGCATTTTATTCATAAGGAAGCAGCCAAAACAGGATAAATAGACCGAGACCATCTGTCCTCTTAAGGAGGTGAAAACATTCATGATTGAGTGACACCTGCTAGTCAAAAAAAAAAAAAGTCTGCTGGGAAATCTGAGCCGCGATCCACTGAACCTAGCACTACATTACCCTTATTTGGGGGAAAAAAACCCATCTTTTATAATGTGTTTCCTTTGTGAATGGGAAACGTGATTACTGTGGAAATATCTAGGCTCCAGCAGTTTTTTAATAAAGTCCCCCTCCCCTTCATGTTAAAAGATTACAGTTATATACATACTGGCATGATGGGGTACATGTATTACTGTCGCAAATTTAAAGATGAAACGGAGTGCAAATAGATTCATCCCAAAGCTGCTCAATCTGTATTACACAGGTAGGTGAAAGCAATCAAAGGGTTTCAATTTTGACTTATCATTTAGAGAAATAGAATTACAACAATAATGAGACAGATGGATAAACAAATAGGCGTCTTTGGATAATCTCAGAGTCTTGCCTCTTATATTAAACAACAGCTTAATCACAATTCCTACTTGTACTAATCAAGTCAAAACTAAAATAATTTCTCAATTTTTATAATTATCAGTTTTGCCAATAAACTCATTGTAGAAATCATTGCTTCGGTTTATCTTGCTAAATGTACAGCCTTGTATATATAATCTGTCTCATAGATATTCATATATATTTCTTTTGTCTCATACTGTATATATTATTATTTTTTTTAATTAAGAATGATTTGGACCCTGTGTTCAAACCCTATATTCCTTTTTGCTAGAAGAAAAATGTTGTGTTTCTGAAACATACCATCATATATTATTGCATGTAGTTAATAATTAAACTCAAGACAATTTCAATTTGATTTCTCATCTTTAAAAGATCAAGCAAAACATCTTCTGGGCTAAAAGAATACATCAAAGAAATACCCCTGTGATTGTTAATTTGTAGAGACACAATGCAGAATGTAACCTGTCTGAAAGATCTCTCCGGAATTATTTTAGTCTGCACAATTTCCTGTAGGGTAAACAATTAGGCATCTAATTAATTTTTAAGTTCATTACTTTTTTTTTAAACCCAGAGAACAGTGTTTTGAGGGTCTATTTTTCAGTGGTTAATCCCAAAGCTTTCTCGAAAAGTGAACACAACTTGCCAATTTTGTGTCAAAGGGAAAAGTGTCCTTATATCAATATGCAATATGTGAAAAAATTATTGATTTAACAGATGTAAAAAAATTAATTATGTAAATTTGCCCTTATGGATATTTGTCAGAGCTACTGTATGGTGTGACTAGACTAAGTTTTCTCCACAGACTTTTGAGAAAACATTGTTGTTGGTCACAGTGAACAGATATTAGGGTCAGGGTTGAACTGGGGTACCAGGTGCAGTCCAGAAAAACACACACCCATGTATTTTCCTCCTCTTCTCACTCAGGCACGTTATTGAACTAGTTTATTTTTTTTAAACTATAATACACTCTATTCTTCCATCTTTCTAGCCTCATTGTAACAACGAATAGTTACCCTGGTGGTCTAGTGGTCCACTTTCTGGCATGCGGGGACGCCCGCTGCATGTGTCTTGTCTCCTTCAGTGTCGGTTCGCTGGTTCGAATCTGAATCCTGCTTAAAAAGGCCAAATTCTGGCATCTATGCTACTCTACTATTTTGACTTATCCTTTTTTTTTTTTCCTTCTCTCTTTTTTCCTTTTCATGACTTTTTCCTTGTCTTTCTTCAGATTAAACTCTTTTTGTTTTTGGAAGGGAATGGTGTTAATGCACAAGGTTACCTGCTCATTGCCTTGGTTATTATGCTGCAACTAGATTGTTTATCTCTTTATTACCGGAATCATTCTTTTATTCTGCATTGTATATTTGCTGAGACGATCTTTTCATGACTTTGTATTTGCTAACATGTATATTGTGAATAATAACCTATTCCACGTGTGAGCTCTTGTGTAACTCTATTGTTGACCTTGTCTCAGTATTTGTTATGCTTGATTTATTTTGCCTTTCTCTTGCAATAAAAACAGATTGAACAAAAAAAGGCCAAATTCTGAAACCAAATCCTGGTTTTGGAGACACCTATTTTTTTTTCTGATAGAAAAGGTAAGATGAGATACAGGTAGACCCATTGTTTTACATGTTTAGATTGAAACACCAACAGGTTTAATGGACATTAGAGGTAAACAATGTACAAATGCAACTCATTAGGCATCTCCTACCCCATTCTTTAAAAAAGATAAAAAGGCCAAAACATGATAGTTTCCAGTTACAGTTGTACTATGATCTTTCTCACAATATTTTATATTGTGGACTCCCTTAATGTTATCCAAGCCGGCTCTATAAATTATAACTTTATCTATTTCCTCTTTATTTTCCCTTCAATAGGTTTGAATTCGTTAAATATTAACTTACAAATTTGCGGCCATTCTGAGATGAGGATTCATGTTCCCAGGTTTTGTATGCCAAGTATATAGATTTGTCCCATAGCCAATAATCTGATGAACAACATAGATTAAAATATATTAAAATGCTGGGGTCAATATACTTCATCAATCATGAAACACAGTAATTTCCCTTTCACTATCTCACCCTATATCACATTGCCCTTTTCTTTGTCACATGCAGGTCTCTTCAAATCTGTTGGTTTAGAAAACATCTCAAATCCTAGTCTAAAAAGAAAACATTTTATAGGTATGTGGTAGTTCTTCTAATGAACATTTATGATGTATAGAAACAATGAGGTGCAACAGCATGTCCACTATTTTTTTGGGGAAGGTGAGTTGCATTCTTGCCATAGTCCAAATATGTCGCAGTATGGACACTGCAGCTTGGTGTTTTCAGCAGCCGCTTGTGTAGATGTACATTATTAGGACCTCGCTTAGACCTGTGGCTGGTGCAAAAAATACAGCCTGGAATTTGGTCATCTGATCACACATTGTAGAGACACTGGCTAAGTGCCCACAAGGCACGAAACGTGTAAAGACCACCACTTGAGATGTTCTTTTTTGTTAAATGAATTGCTTTTTTATCTGCATCATCTTTTGGAGTGAAGTCCGGTTTGTGCCAGCCTACAATTGAACATGAATGTACAAAATTGCCTCCTCTAACTGAAGGTCTGGGGCTTGAGCACCTGGACCCCCTGTTATTATTGGTAAGTGAACCTTACTCCTTACAAGGCTAAATTACTGGATATCCCCCCCCCCTTTTTGCCCTGTCTCTTGTAACTAACATCTGATCACACATTAGATATACAAAATATGCCCCACTCATTTGCTATTACATGCGCATTGTACAAGAGGAATGGCTTTAATGCAATAAACATTAATACATTTTAAATAACTAAAAAATGATCAATTAACATAGAAAGCTGTTTTATATAATTATCTTAAATGGCCTGTTCCCTGTGAAATATTCCAGAAAGGAACCCCATTCATTTTTATAGCTTTGGGCAATAGGCAGAGAGTTGTCAGAAAAACTCATATGAAATAAAATTGACCTTTACAATGCCTAGTTGGCTCATTTCTTACTATAAAGTGTGGTAAAGATAGTATGGTGTTATGATGGGATGTTACACCTTGTCAGCTTGTCATGAGCAAAAGGACGAGGGCAAACAAAATGTATCTTATCCCTTTATGCTATTGCCAATGTAACTGATTTTGCTCAAGGCAGTGACAGAGTATCAGTAGGCCCTATCCACTGTACAAATTATTGACTTGCTTTCCAAACCTAATTGTAGGTTTCTGTGTTCCTTGGACATTCCATTGAATGTGGGCAGGCTGTAATGGAGTGCACTAGTACTGGGACTCAAATTGACACCATTTCACCTCTTTTTATGCCGTCCTCTGAATAACTTTGCCTCATCACCACTGTATCCCCTTCAGAGACATCTGCCAAATTTCCTACTGCCAGTCAAAGCATCCAGAGAGCAGCCTATGCAAAGGATTCTTCTGTGCTAGTGAGCCTGGAATGGCCTAAGGGAAAAGGTACATTTATTGAAACATATTATGTAAATGCTATATCATTTTAACCATTTGGAAAAGTGAGTGTCCTTTTAATATTCTTTACTGGCCTTGCCAAAATTCTTGATTAAATCTAACAGGAAAATAATAATTCTGCTGTCTATAAATGTTACCCATGCTTATAATATTTGTGAAAGCAGAATCTGTAAAATTTCTGTTTATACATTACAAGTCGTGCAGATTCTAAGAATAAATGTAGTTAACAATATTTTTTAAGTACATGTAGCCTTGGCTAAGTACAAGTATAGGACCTGTTATCTAGCATGTTCGGGATCTGGGGTTTTCCAGATAAGGGATCTTTCAGTAATTTGGATCTCCATATCTTATGTCTGCCAAAAAATCATGTAAATGAAATAAACCAAATAGGCTGGTTTTGCCTCCAATAGAGATTAATTGTATCTTAGTTGGCAACAATTATAAGGTACTGTTTTATTATTACATACAAAAAAGGAAATTATTTTTTAAAATTAAATTTTTAATTAAAATGTAGTCTATGGGACATGTTTTTTCCGTAATTCATAGCTCTCTGGATAATGAGTTTTCGGGTTCCCATACCTGTAAGGTGACTATACAGATGGATTCCCGGGCAAAATACTGTGTGTGCCCCCATTATTTATAAACCAGCTGCAACTTTTTAGCTTCTTTTGAACTACAGCTCCCAGGATTCCCCCGAAGGCATTTGTAGAATATATAATGGAAATCTCTGCTATAAAGTGCTACAAACATTTTCTTGATTTATTGTGTACAACTACTGTTCCACGTTGCAGTTTGAAATTGAAAAATTCCATTTGGATTCCAACATGAACAGATCTGTGCAATCAAAACACATTTAGAATAAAAGCCATCATATCAATCAGGCAGTTTCCAATTACCTTGCCCTTTTCCTCCAAAGATCAATAGATCATTTGCATATTTTGTTATCAATATTTAATCTAATACAGCAGGATGCTTTTGATGAGCTGGATCCTTCTACACAGTGACATGACAGAGGCTGAAAGCACAGCAGACACGTGAGTGCTGGGGTCAGTTTGCGGCTGGAAGCATTAGGGAACGCCCTGATGATAGAATCTACAGCTGCCCTGATGGAGACAGGGAAGTGTGCTTAGGGAGCATACTGATGAATTTTAACGATTTGGGAAGACAAATGAGCCTTGGCTGCGACACAATTAGCAGGCTGTTGGAAGCGTGTAAGGTGTAAATGAGGGGTATGATCTGTCATTGACTCTCAGTATGAAAGAGACTATCCTCTAAAGATCAAAATGAGGATCTTGGAGAGAACAGTGAACAGACTGAAGGAACAATTAATGGGGCCAAGTGATGCTGATTTTGTATTAAAACCCTATCAGCAGCATGTTCCAAAGCCCTGCTGATTTATAGAGTATAGAAAAATTGTTCTGTAATAGAGCTCATTGTATTTTATTTAAAACTGTAAATTTAAATGCATATCAGAGTGTGTATATATATATATATATATATATATATATATATATATATCCTGACGACGGCTCCATGTGAGCCGAACGCGTTGATACACCATGCACAAATGAAGATAGAGCACCCGGCAAGTGACTCGTTGATTGGTGAGTGCTGACAAATCTTACATACATATATATATATATATATATATATATATATATATATATATATATATATATATATATATATATATATATATATATATATATATATATATATATATATATATATATATATATACATATATATATACATATATATATATATATATGTGTGTGTGTGTGTGTATACATATAGCTACCAGCACTCACGACATTGCCTGGGTGTCAACCTTTGTTGATAGTACAGGTATGGGACCTGTTATCCAGAATGCTCGGGACCTGGGGGTTTCCGGATAATGGATCTTTCCGTAATTTGGGTCTTCATGCCTTCAGTCTACTAGAAATTCTTTTAAACATTAAATAAACCCAATAGGCTGGTTTTGCTTCCAATAAGGATTACATTACTTATATCTTAGTTGGGATCAAGTACAAGCTACTATTTTATTATTACAGAGAAAAAGGAAATAATTTTTAAAAATGTGGATTATTCGGATAAAATGGAGTCTATGTAATTCTGTAATTCGGAGATTTCTGGATATTGGGTTTCCGATAAGGGATCCTATACCTGTAATAGTAATAGTTGCTGAAGGAAGTCGCACTCACAGGACTTAATGTGGAAAAAATGAAAATAATTTATTAACAGCGCCCTCGGAGGCACATCTAATGTTTCGGCTGACTCCTCAGCCTTTCTCAAAGTGCTACTACAAACAAAGACACCATCTTAAATAGACATATATGGCTATATAAAAATTATCACATAATTAAGTAAAATTTAGCAATATGCGGTGATCATAACCGCTAGTAAGGAAGGTGTGCACCCAACAAGCCCCAAGAATGAACATACAAGTGAGGAGACGAGAGTACAGTCTCTTGTAAAATATAGATACAGTACAGTAAAATTCTTCAACAGCCCATAATGGTTAGCCAGGTGCCGGATTATACAACAAGTGTCGAGTGAAGAAAGCTACAGTAAATGGTGCTGTGAAATCAGCAGAAGAAGTACCGTGAGCAGTTACATGCTAGGGTGGTCAATACATACACCAGGAGCTCAGGGTGCACTGATTGAGGTTTTAAAGGGGAAAACTCAAATTTTTACCCCAAAGCTGCTAAAAATCCAAATCTAAAATTACTCCATCTGTCGAGGTCATGTAGAAATCAGTGGCAGATATCCCTGAAGTTGTTTCTTGACATTGTGATCTGCACTGGATAGTCCAATAAAGTTGGCGTTTTTGTCTGCTAATCCAATAAAGTCGAGTTTTCACAGCAACAATTTTTATGAAGTCGAGTTTTCGCAGTGACATCGTACGATGCGACCGTTGATTTTGTCGCAACTTTTTTTCGGTCGACTTTTCCGAGAAAAATGATTGATAAATGAGTTTAATTCATGGAAGGGAAATTGGTCGACTTTGTTTTAATATAAAAATGAGATAAACTCAATTTTTAGTAAATAACCTCCCTAGATTCCAATGCCAGACAATACTGTCCGATGAAGCTGGGTTTTTGTCCAATAATCCAAAAAAGTAGAGTTTTCGCAGTGACAATTAATTCAAGTTGAGTTATTTGTTATCTAACGATACAAATTGACGCTCGGTTTTGTCGTGACTTTTTTTTTTCCACTCTGACTTTTCGAGAAACATTATTGATAAATAATTTCAATTTGTGTCGACTATGATTTAATTAAAAAATTGTAATAATTAGAGTTTTAGTAAATGAGTTAATTAGAGTTTTTATATGAGATGGCCCTCCTGTAATTTGGAGCTTTCTGGATAAATGGTTTCTGGATAAAGGATCCCATACTTTTATTTTTGTAGTCTTGCAGAAGGAGAGTTTTAAATCTATTATCCAGAATGCACAGAACCTGGGTTACGGGGTCTTTCCGTAATTTGGATCATCATGACATATACTAAAAAATTCAAATGACATTTTAATTTACCCAACAGGGTTGTTTTGCCACTAATAAGGATTAATTATAGCTTAGTTGGGAACAAATACAAGGTATAGGTATGGGATCAATTATTCAGAAACCCAATATCCAGAAAGTTCCAAATTACAGTAAGACTGTTCCCATAGACTCCATTTTATCCAAATAATCCAAAACAGCACCTTGGACTTGATCCAAACTAAAATATAAATAATCCATATTGAGAAGCAAAACTACCAGTCTTTTCGGTGCATTTAATATTTAAATAGTTTTCTAATAGACTTAAGGCATGGAAATCCAAATTACAGAAAGATCCAGAAAACTCCAGGACCCGAGCATTCTGGATAAGAGGTCCCATACATGCACTGCCTTTATTCTAGTCTATTATTTTTTTAAAAAAAATGTTAATTATTTGATTATGAGAGATGGCCATCCCATAATTCTACAGGCATTACAATTACGAGAATGTACAGTGGTAAAGCAAGAGATGCATAATATATTGCATTTTAGTGGGATATCTTGCACTATTTAAATGTATATTGATATATTCACACAGCCTTGATAAAGGCTCCATATAACAAAATGAATAATGTGTTGACATGTGTAAAACAGTAGCCACTGAAGGCTAGGTTAAGCCTCCATCCCTTCCTTCCATGCCTGCTGTGTCTAAGCCTAGCCCCAGGTCAATCTCATTTTAGCACTACAACGCTCTCTCGGCTACCCATAAGGGGAGCCCCACTACACCACAGCTGCAAATTATCTCCAAAACCTCCTTGTCCGGCAGGCAGGAGGGAAACACTATTACTCCAACTGTTCCCAAGTTTAGACTGGCTTCCTGCCTCTCACCCTCTATTTATGGCCTAAGCCCAACCCCTTCAGCCCTGCTTACATTTCCTAGAATCCCCATAATGCCAAGCGTTCAACCCCATCTGTAGGCCTACTCGTCCCTCAGTCATGCCCCTCTCTGCTTCACCTATCCCAGGGGCACTTTATGGGCTTCTGGTAGTTCATTAGAATAACATGTTCTAGCCTCCATTCTCTAAGAGATACAGTAATAAAAACATTTCCCATATGCTGGGAGGGAGCGAAAAACACAAGGCCACAATAGTAGGGGTTCATGGAGATATATCATTTCTATGTATAGCGCTACAGATTATTTTGAGGTTATGTAAAGCATAATAATAATAATAGCATATGTACTGTTAGTGCCCCTTACTTACTCTTTTCCATCTTGACTGTATTTCTGTTTCTAGTACCATATCAACACCACTGATCCAGAATGGAACGAGGCTTTCAGCTTCCTAATTAAGGACCCCTATAACGAGGAAGTGCAGTTGATGGTGAGTAGAAAAATCCTGCACAGTTGTCCTCCTCTCACCTGTAACTGATGGTCAGAAGGCTCCTTTGTGCATTGTTAGCCTCTTTCCCTAACACTCTGTATTTTGCAGGTAGAAGACCGGTATCATGGATCCCTGGGTTCTGTATCTGTGCCCATTTGTATGCTCCTGACAGCAGACTGGTTCCAGCTCGGTCTGCCTGAACCTTGTGGTGCTTTATGGGCTTTACACTCGAGTTGAGGGTAAGTGAAAGTATTCTTATGTAACGTTGTATCATTATTTCCATCTGTGTTAATAGTTACATGGATTTATAATAAAGGGAAATATCATATGGATAACATATATAGGGGCCTGGCCTATGGTTGTGGGACGTGTTTCTCTAAATTCTTATCCAATCCTTTTTTTTCACACAGATTTTGGTTACTCCCTTACATATTGGAAATTGTGAAAATCAGAAATCCAAAGTTTCCAGCTCTCAACAGCCTAAACATAAGACTGTGAATAAGCCAAAAGCTGCCCCCAAATTTTGTATGAAGAGAAAACCCCCATTCGGGAAATGTCTTAAAAAGCTGCACAAACCAGAGCGGTAAGGAGTATTGCATTGTGGGAGAGTACTGGCAGTTAGGCAGGTTAAAGAAAAAAAATAGTTAAAAGGTTAAACTTGATGGACGTGTGTTCTTTTTCAACCTAACTTACTATGTTACTATGGTGCAAAGAGGACTTCTGTGTAGATTAGTAGAGGAAAGTTCTGTATTTACTGAATGAACAAATGAAATGACTCTCTTTAATGCTCTGTTTAGACTGCCCAAAGCAGCAACTGGTGGAGAGACAACCAGTGACACGGAACAACCAGAAATATGGAGACAGACAAATGTACATGCAACTTCCACAAATTCTGAAGAAGCTGGGGAAAAAGAGAAATAACCAAAGAAGACAATAATGCAGAAAGTAAAGGCAATCCTATGAGCAATAAGAACTGTCTGCAACAAATGAATTCCACGGCGCCATTCAACGTCCAAGTGACTTTCTACATTATTTCGACTAATGGCAGATTTGAGATTATTACTGCTTCGCTTCCAATTGCACCTATTATGTCATTACAGCCCCTGAAAGTGGGAAGGATTTTGGGTGGATCAGGGGCACGTTTTGACAACTGGACAATACCTAAATTGTCCTGATTTTGGAGATGTGCCATTTTTTACATCTTTCAATTATATTTTGAATACAATTTTTTATAGTTTTGTTACTCTGTAACAATGATTGACAATTAATAAAATGTATTTTATTTATTGCAAAAACAACTGTTAATTACACCCACCAGAAACCCTAGATACTGGGGTCTTTAGTTTTTACCACTCAGTAGAAGTATAAAATCTTAAAGGGTTTGTTAAAACTCACTTTTGGTATGGTGTAGAAAGTGATACCCTGATATTGGCAGTGACCTCTATTTTAAAGCTGGAAAGAGTCTGCTGGGGCCAGTTAGAGTGGAGGGGGCCTGAAGGTGCATGTGTGGGCCCCTGATGTGGTAGCTGCGGTTGGCCGAGATCCCCCAAGTCAGACGCTATGCTCAGATTCACTTATGAATGTTCTACTTTTGTGGTTGCAGAATATTTTTGCAATCTAAAGGCCCATTCTGTATTTATGTTAAAGGGATGGGAAATTGAGCTTGTACTTGAATCTGTACTAATCTGTGACATACTCATACATAGATACATTGAACTGATTCATTTACTGGTCCAAGAGTGCCCTTCATTCTATGGCTGGTTGATCAGTCACTCAATACTAACAGGTTCCATTCCATTAGCATTTTCCACTGTGAACAAAAAGCTAATTTTTGGTTGGAGTCAACCATAGAGACTGAACTTCTCTGCCTCTTTGCATCCCTCAGCTTCTAACTCTGGCCATAAACAAACTTCCACTTTGACTAGGTTCCCAGCAAGCATTTTTGGTATTTAAATGACTTTGGGGGATTAGGGAGACGTCTGCCATTTTGTTAAAAAAAAACATATTTGCTCATGTACCTGTGAAAAGGATGCTGGGAATTTAATGTTTCTACTGCTAAGAATAAGCTGGTTAATAAAGACTGAATTAGGTATGCGTTTCCTCTAAGAGTCAGCCAAATCACTCTGGTCTCCTCCTATCTCCCACCAGCTTAGTGTTCTCTTTATATACGTTATATCTCTGAAGAGCGATCACTTGCCAACTTCCAACACTCCTCCACGGCCCTCCAAGAGATATAAAGAAAAAGAGTTTTGTGCAGAACCGCAAAGTAAGTGGTCCGAACCCTGCTAATAGTTGTACTCACAAGGTCCTTTGGTTAGAAGAATGGCCAATTCTAAGCAACTTAGTCATAATGATTAATTAACTCTTTCCAGCTTTTCATATGACCCCATCTAAAAAGAAAAGCTCTGTAAACATTTATTCTTATTGTCACTTTTTATTATTCATCTTTATTTTCAGGCCCTCTCTTATTCATATTCCAGTCTCTAATTAAAATCAATGCATTGTTGCTAGGGTAATTTGGACCCTAACAACCATGTTGCTGAAATTACATACTGAAATTACAAACTGAGAGACCTACTGAATAAAAACCTAAATAACTCAAAAACAACAAATATCAGTCTCTACACACAGTCCCCCCTCTGGCCCCAACCCTGCTGCACCAGTGCACGCCGTGTCTGTGCCTCGTAAGGGCAGATGTGGGTTTGGACCTGGGCCGGCGGGGCCTACAAGAGCCGGTGGCCCAGTCCGACACTGATGTGGTTAGGGGGTATGCATGCACAGTCCATCATTCAAACAAATCTCTTCAAGCTTCAGATCATGATTGAAAACTGGGTGGGGGAGAGAGGTCCACAAAGTGAACCCACCCTAAGAGAAGAGGATTTTCAGGATTCAGGATTCATTTTTTCTTATTCCACCTGCATCATCTATTTATGTGACATTTCCCAGAATGAGCGGATTAATCTAATTAGCCAGAAGAGTTTTAAAATATATCTGTTTTTCATAAACTGCCATTTCATTAAATGCAGTGCTTTCAGTCTGCATTGCTGCATATACTTATCCATTGTGCACTTCTGCACAGGAGAATGGCCTATGCTGTACATTTTGCGTTGGATAAAAAATTTGTCACAAGGTGCACAGCAACAGGACTCTCTGGACAGGGCATCATTATGATCTGCACAGGACAAAGGGGCGTGACCCCGAAACGTTGCACTACTGCATAATAAAATTGCAAGGGCTTGCCCTGCTACTACAATTCCTGTGTGCCGGTGAAATTCTTCTTACCCTTGTTGTGAGGCTGCCGATTCCTCTATCACTGGGCACCAGGATAAGAACCTTTGGGAGTGTGTGGTGTGCGGCTTCTCCATATTCTACAGGATGGGTAGAAGGCCAGGCCTGGATTTAAGGGAAGGCCATAAAGGCCTGGGCCTAGGACGACAAAGCTTTAAGGGCAGCATGCTGCCCAATTACTATGAAGTCGTACTTGGGACATTGCTACCGGTCAAATATTCTGTCCTCATTGTGGCTCTTAATTTTTTTGTTTTGGTAGATCAATGTGCAGGTCAGGTTTGGGTGCAGGTCCTTAGGAAAGAGGGGGCACTTCTCCTGAGTTGGTCATTGTAGGTGTTTTTGGTGGGTAGATTTTAAAACTGGCCCTGTAGGGGGCAAAAGACACCTACATGCCTCCCCCATACCGCCCCTCTTGAATACAGCGTTGCTGAACACAGGCAGTGTTGTATTAGGGTAGGCACACCATGTAATGGACTGCAGAGACCTGCAACAATTCTGCAACAGAGGAAGTCGAAGTACAAGTATTGGACCTGTTATCCAGAATGTTCAGGACCTTGGGTTTTCCAGATAAGGGTTTTTTCCATAATTTTGGATCTCCATGACTTAAGTCTACTAAAATATAATTTAAATCTTATTTAAACCCAATAGCATTGTTTTGCCTCCAATAAGGATTAATTATATCTTAGTTTGGATAAATTACAATATACTGTTATAATACACATAAGCCATGAATATCTTGTAAATTATATCCTTATAAACGGTGAGTTCTGATGTCATCAGCTATAAACTGTGAGTTCTGATGTCATTTCTGTCACATGACTCACTGAAACGTGTGTATTATAATAAATAATGTACCCCCCGTTGCAAAATATGAGGATATTAGAAGTCACCTCGGCCTGGTGTTTTTATATGGTCATGAAACTCCTCGGTAACTTAAAATATCCTTATAATTTACAAGAGGGGGTACTTTATTCACTATATATTATTACAGGGGAAAAGAAAATGATTTTTTAAAAAAAATTTAATTATTTATTTCAAATGGAGTCCAGGGGAGATGGCCTTCCTCTAATTTGGAGCTTTCTGGATAATGGGTTTCTGGATAACAGATTCCCTACCTGTATAAAAATTATAGGCATATTGTACCAGTTTTTTTCAATTTGCACACTGTCTTGGAGGACTTCAATTGCCCCTTGTGTGTTTATATGGTTACAATCTCACTTATCTCACGGGGTTCTTATTCATGTTGTTTATCCTAAGAATACTACTTGCTACCCATAACCACTGAACAGTATAAAGGTCTGTATAAAAAGTGTCCTAGCTTTTACACTATCTACATGTTCAATTTGTCTGTTTAAATGAAAAGGAATACAAAATGTGTGTCAAAGGGCTAAATATTTAGCTTTGCAGACCTGTATCAGGAAGTGGGAGGAGATAAACATCCACTTGTTCCCCTCCTCACTACATCTTCTTCTTTAAATAGTCTCCCCATAATGGCTTACTGCATGTTTAAGATCTCTGAGGCATGGGCTAGAATGAATGTACCCTCAAAAGGAAAATCCAATTTATTTTATCAGATGGCTTTGGAATAATATATTTTAGGCATTTAAATAAATTCCAGACATGTTAAAAAGAAACAAAATAGCCCTTTTCTAAATGCTAACGCTAGAAAGCAAGTGTAAGAAAGTATATTACACTGCTAAGAACTCATCCCAGATGTATACGTGTTCTTCAGCTTCATCAGATGCGAAAAGTAAATTGTCATTTCACAGCTTATTGTTTGTAACAAAGCTTTGGAGACATTTCATTGCTGATTAATATTAACCTGATTTTCTTTTGGAAACTGATATTAAAAGAGATTACATACAAGAGGAAAGTACATTTTGTATTGCTGCCATAATTCATTTTTAGCATTGTTATAATAATTGCTAGGTTTAACCTTACCGTTGCAAAGCAATCTTGCCTGGTGGAAGAGTTACACTAGAGACCTTTTTTACTTGACAAAAACTTTTTGGTTCATCTTTATTAATTTAGTTTAATAATGAGTCTATTTTGTGTTCGTATTTGTAGCCCAAGATGATTTTACCTTTTCTATTTCTGTCCCATCCATATTCTGTAAGATCTTTTTATTTAGGTCCTTTAAGCTAGGTCACGTCAGTCCATTGTTTTTACCCTGTGTTTAGTAGCACTGCCAGGCACGGTATCCCCCATCAGTGCTCACATGGGAGCGGCAGATTTTGAATTTCCAGTGCAGCTAATGGTACATGGCCAATGGACTTCACTACTGTCTTCTGCTTGCACTTGTATAAAAAAAATCACTGGTTGCTCATGAGAGGAGGACCTGAAACCAGACTGAGCTATGAGGCAATTTTACCACTTTGTGAAAATCTTGCTGGAATATGGATAAACACCTATTCTGATCAAGACTTTGTCAAAAAGTAATGGGAGAAATTTTTCGCCAGGTTTCACCATGAGAAAACCATAGTATATAGTATATGTATAGTAAAAAAAAAAGTTGGGCAAAGTTAAACTGCCCAAGTGTTTGTAACATGAAATGCATAAGGCTGTGGACACAATAAATTGTTACACTTTGATTCAACTGCCTGGTAGAAAATTGCCTTTATTTGAGTGCCTGCCTGAAAGAATTTTGAAAATGAAACTGGTCAGATTCATAAAAATCAGATTACAGTCTTATATAATAAATCCACTACTAGAGCCATCTGCCAAATACATTACGGGGTCCATTTATTAACAACCGAATATCAATTTTTGGTTTAGCTATTTTTTTTTAGCTCTAATAATTCAAGATTTATTAAGTGTAAAAACCACTAATACAAAACTTTGCTAGGTAAAAGTTGTCAAGATCCAATAGAAGTCAATGGTAGTTGCTCTAATCCTATGGGATGATTTTAAATCAATTCCGACTTTGAGGTTTTCGGATATTTTTACTAGGAATTTTCTGAAAAACTCACATTTTTAGAGGTTTTAGAGGTATTCATATTTTCTTCGGATCCTTCAGCATAATTTTACATTCTTTTAATTTTAATTCTTCAGATCTTTTAATAAAGTCCATGGCATCTATGGTTTTAGAGGAAGTAAGTTTAGTTGTGGTTTCAAAAACCACAAAAATGAGACTGTTGATAAAAAGGCTCCACGGGGTCACATACCTAATCAGATTCTTGAATGAAATGATTCTATTTTTCATAGCCAGTATAGTTGTGTGTGTGTTCCCAAACTGACCAGTGATCTACTTGTTTGTGAGTTGGCCAGAATATTTATGAGCTTTGGTCATCTACTGTAGACTGACCAACAACATTTTGTAACATTATGGCGATGGGCCGATTTACTAAAATTCGGATTTCTATTTTCTTCACAAATAGTATTTCTTGTAAAATGAAACTTTACCAAGTAAAAGCAGTCGAGATTCCATATAAGTCAATAGAAGCTGCACTGATCTTTGTTTTTTAGCCATTCAGATGTTTGATGGATTTTTTTTCGCTAGTAATTGTTCGGAAAAACTCATATTTTTAAAGGTTTTATAGGTATTCATATTTTTTTAGCGCATCGTTCAGCATTTTTTTTTCATTCGGAAAAATGCATGTGCTGCATATATTAACGTAAAAACTGACTATTAAAGAAGAAGGAAAGGCTAAAATTAAGTAAGCTTTCTCAGAAAAGTCTATATAAATACACCAGTAAACCCTCAAAGTAATGCTGCTCTGAGTCCTCTATCAAAAGAAACACCACATTTCTTTCCTTCTATTGTGTACACATGGACTTCTGTATCAGACTTCCTGCCTTCATCTTAAACCTCTAGGGCATGGCATGAGCATGCTCAGTTTGCTCCTCTCCCCCTCCCCTCCCTGCTGTAATCTGAGCTCAGAGCTGTAAATGAGCAGGGAGAGACTCAGGCAGGAAGTGATGTCACACCAAGCTTATATGGCAGCTTCTATCCTAAACAAACAGAGACAGTGTCTAGAGCTGTTTACTCAGGTATGGTAAATCATTCTGCAGAATAAATATAGCATTCTAGCTTGCTCTATTGTGGCTAATATGTTGGCAATAAACTGTCTTGGAGCTTTCCTTCTCCTTTAATCTTTCCGTATACACCTCAATGTAAAAGTAAATTAACAAATATTATTTTGTCACTCACTTTCATTTATCTTTATTTTTTACATCCCTCTTTTCCACTTTGCTTGTTGTCTCTCTAATTGCAACATAGTAACCTAGCCATCGACCCTCCTGTGACAGCTGTTGTTTTAACAGTCCTCATTTCTTCTGTCTTTGTTGGCTGCCATCTTTAAATTGCACTTCATTTTACAAATAATCATCTACCTTATTTCATCCAAGGATGACAGAAACTACTGTACAGTACATAGATGGAAGACTGTATTGAGAATAAAAATATTGTGAGACAGCTCTTGGAAAGTTGTCATGCATCATTATAATATGATAAATGTATTTAGGAATCATCTTGGTTTTTTTCAAATTTGGTTT
Source organism: Xenopus laevis (assembly GCF_017654675.1). NCBI lineage: Eukaryota > Metazoa > Chordata > Amphibia > Anura > Pipidae > Xenopus > Xenopus laevis. The sequence continues at coordinate 90,372,083 of NC_054385.1, forward strand.
TTATCAAATGTAGAATACCAATAAATTAAAATAATCTGCACTTACATTTGTAAAATGTAAATGTCATTTTCTGTATTTTACTGGAATAGTTTTCATGTGGTCAAGTAGTCATATGACAAAACTCAGCAACTAGACGGCACTTCTGGACAGAATCTATTGTAGCAAACTGCTGGAAAAGTCCTAATGCAGTTCGGGATTGGATCCCTTAATCATAGGTCAAGTAGCCATATCTGAAACTGCACACTTTCACACTTTCAGTGTGTAAATTATGAACGGTTATACATGCATACATTCATTTCTCTTTGTAGCAGTATAGAAAGTCAAAAGATGAAATAATTAATATGCAGAAAATGAGAACTCGCAAGAAAAAAAAAAACGTTGGGCCATTTGGTGAAGCAGTCTCTTGATGCCGAGAGGGATTTGCATAAAATAACTTGCATGCTAACGTTCAGATTACTGAATGGCAGTGGGTGAATCCAGATTTCTGCCAGCTTGCTACCTTCTGCAACCTTTCTGTTTTGGGACTGAAAAGCAGCAGGAAAAATGACAGAATTAGCATAATCTCACTTAACGTGCTACAAACACACAGCATCACATTGCTTGGTTTGCTTCATTAGAATTATTTGGGTTCAGGGAAAAGAGATCATTTACATTTTGGTCAATAGGAATGATTATGATAAAAAAAATCAGTGTAAAGTACAAATTGCAGTCTTTTGTTCTTAGGAGACGGTGACACACAATGATTTTATAATTTTATAAAAGGCCACATTTTGTACAGTGCTGCAGATATAGTTTTTAGCATTGTCTGTATAAATAAATATGTTTATAAGTACGGTGACCATACATTTTTTTTATTGTTGTAACAAACAGAAGCACATGAGAAAACAGCTGATTATTCTCCAGTCTTGTGTTAGTAAGAAGCTGAGGTAAATACTTTTATGCACAAGAATGGCCTTTTGTTTAGTTACAGAAATGGTGGACTAGGGCACAGTCAGGTTGGATTATTTTACCTCTTCCAGATTCAAGGTAATCTACAGAATGTACATGCTAATTGGCCAATTACTTTAGGGAGACTTTATCTTGGAGGATTAAGTTAAATTGAGTTGAGATGTCAAAGATATGGTCTAGTCTATCAAATATTGCAACCAAACCAAAGCACAGACCTGAAATGTGTCTGCATCTTTAACCAATGTCTATGGGTTTTTGTACATGCCTGAATTTACTTAGCTCTATAACTTATTATTTGACTTTAGACTCCCCCTGTCCTTTCTCTCAGAGATATATGCTCAGTGATGGAGAGCTCAAAGTCCCCTTGTCTAACTCACTTGTGAGAGTGGCGGGTGTTGATCCAGAAGATATCACATCACATACATACAGAGGGCAACATTTCAAGCATAGTGAGTCATATACAGAATACAGCATTTAAAGAATAAATGGGAGGAGGGGTCACAAAAACACACCCCTACCTGAGTTCGTGTTCCCATGAACAATCCATGCAAAGTCCTTAAAAAAGTCTAATAGATACACCAGTGTTCATCCAAAATGTCCATTACCTTCCAAAAAATTAAAAGAAGGGAATGTGTGGCTGTGAACAGACACCTATTATTCTTCTAAGGATATTAAATGATCGACATTGAACACCCTGCGTGTGGTTTTATGTTCTCTGCATATATGAAAGTGTCTCAGAAAAATGCAATGTGCATATAGTGTCCAGTTAGGGTCGGCACCAGTATCTGCAATGTACTTGCACTTTGTAAATTTATGAAGCCCTATAAATCTCTTCTCCTCTGCCGATCAACCTTATACCAGGAAGCCTGCCTTGTCTATTTCTCAACCCTGTTCAACCATTTCCAGTCCCATCCAAGTATTACTGTCCATTTAACCACCCTATGGGGCAAATTCACTAAGCGCTGAAGCGCCGAACGCTAGCGTTACTTCGCTAGCGTTTGTCATTTTCGTTACTGCGCAAATTCACTAATGAACGCTGGCGTAGTTTCGCTAGTGTTACTTCGCACCCTTACGCCTGGCGAAGTTTCGCTAGCGATGTAACTACGCAAATTCACTAACGCGCGCAGTGTACTGAACGCTACCTTTTACGCTAGACTTCCTTCACCACCTCAGACCTGGCGAAGCGCAATAGAGTAGAAAGGGATTGTTTCAAAAAAAGTCAAAAAACGCTGGCGTGTTTTCTACATTATGGGTGATAGGCTGAAAAAGATCGAAACATTTTTTGGGGCTCCCCTCCTTCCCCCTGCATTTCCTGACTCATGGCAACTTACCTAGACAGTGGGCACATGTGTAGGGCAAAATAAAATTTTTATTTGATGATTTGAAGGTTTTCTAGCCATTTGTAGTGCTGATACGTATTCCTCCATTGAAATTTGAATTTCGCGCCGTATGCAAATTAGCCTTCGCTAGCGTAACTTCGATTTACTTAGCGAATCAACGCTAGCGCAACTTCGCAACCTTACGCTACCCCTGAGCGCAACTTCGGATTTTAGTGAATTTGCGAAGTGCTGGCAAAACTACGCCTGGCGAAGTGTGGCGAAGTGCGGCGAAGTTACACCTGGCGCAACTACGAATCTTAGTGAATTTGCCCCCAAATGTGATAGCCCCATCTCCATGTGACGTCACAGCCTCTGTCTGTGACCCAAAGGCCTGTATTAACGAAGAAGAAAGTTAACCCTATATAAATAAAATATCTTTAAGGGGGGGCCCATAGTCCTACCTTGCCAACCCCCCCCCCTTGCTCTGCCAAAAAGGAACACAATTGAATAGGCAAAAGAGGCTGGTAAAGGGGACTACCCTATCCCCTAGGGGGAGCTTCCCTTTGGTAGTTATGCCACTGATTGGGAGATATTTATGGTAAAAAGCATTTTCAATTGCATCAAAAATATTTTTGTACAGTTTGTCTGAATACATTTTATAACTTTTTATTTAGCCACAGAAAAAGTATAATCAATATAAAAACAATTTTTCAAATTCCAAGCAGGCATGCCTCGACTCATAATGCATTCCCCATTGAACATATTTAGCTAACATATTTTCCAATATTTAAATAAAGATTGGATTTCATACATTATTTTTCACACCTATCATTTGATGCAATTCAGTTCTATATTACATATTTATTCTCAAATTATGCCCACCTCTGATAAAAGGCCAAGAGCAAAAAAGAAATCCATGTACTCAATGCTGCAAATGAATGCAAAATATTTATATTTAAGTCCCTTCAATATCGAATGCCTCTAAATAAAATAGTTTTTAATCCATTATCATCATTTTTACCCTTTGTGCTTTGTTTTATTTATTTCTTTCTTTTGTCTGTAGAGGTCTGTACCATCACATAGTACAAATGCAAAATTCTAAAAGAAATCTTGCTGTTATTGTCGTAGACAAATCTGGCAAGCAGAAAGCATATGTTATGGTGCGTGCCGCATGCAAGGGGAATAGGAATGGTTAGGTCTCATGCCAATCAGTCTTTTCAAACAACACATCACACCCACTTGGGACTAGGCCTGTGCTGTTCATTTTGACACGTGGAGATTGTTAATGCCAGTGTGCAAACAGAAGGAACAAGGAAATCAACAGAGAAAATGTCAGGAAAAAAATAGGCAAAGAAATAATCAATACGCAACCACATTGATTGGAACTGTGTTGTCCCCACTTGCATATTCTGAGAGAGGGTTCTGATAGAATTAGGAACAAAGGTGTTATTTCATTTTGAGTTTCTGCAGAGGGTTTCTAGAGGACTTTTAATGTGTCACAGTTAATACTTGGATTACAATAAGCCCACAACTCAAGGATCTGTATTTTCAAACAGTCCTGTGGGGTATTGATCTGTAATAGCAATGATAATGAGGTCATTTTCTGGTTAAGCTTGGTACATTAACCTCTTTGCAGCTGTAGAGTCCTGCATACTTTTTGTTTGCAGGAACATCTCTCACTGTAGCCACTGATATCAACAGACTTCTTTTCAGCCTGCATTTTTTCTGCATTTATAGCAAGTTATCAATAATAAATTAAATAAATATATCATTCTATCTATTATCTATCTATCTTCTTGATCTATCTATCTTCTTGATCTATCTATCTATCTATCTATCTATCTATCTATCTATCTATCTATCATCTATCTATCTATCTATCTATCTATCTATCTATCTATCTATCTATCTATCATCTATCTATTTCTTGATCTATCTATCTGTCTGTCTATCTATCTCTGTCTGTCTGTCTATCTATCTCTGTCTGTCTATCTATCAACTATCTAACCATCTCTCTCTTTCTCTCTAGCAATCTGTCTGTAAATTCTCATGCTCTATCATTAACGCAATAAAAGCCCTGGTGCTGTTGACCAGACCTTTCATAATATATCATCTACAAGAGGTTATAGTTCAGGTCTGGGTCTTTTATAAAACTGTCAAATGAATGAATTCACTTTAAAACAAAGTGGTTGATGGTTTGGCCCCATTTTAAGATCTTCATCAAATGAAAGGCTTCAGACAGGGATAAATGTGCCACTTTTCTTTGAAGTCTATAAATAAATGTTATTAAAATATACAATATGTGCACTGACCCACACACATATTAATTACTGTATATGTATATATGTGTTAAGCTCGTGGATAACAACAGTCAATACAGTTGTATACTGTACTACATAAACCGTGAAGTGACTATTATTTTAAGACTTTCTAAATCCTCAGAGTTACTTAAGAAATGCTTGTAAATGCTCTTAATATATCACAGACCTGATCATACATAATGCAGCAGGTAACATGCCTGTGTACATAATACATGTATATTCAGCCCTCCCCAAGTGTCAAAAATTAGAATTCCACAGTTTTAGTATAAAAATAAATATAGGCCAAAATGTATGTAACTTTTTGATCCCAGGAAGGGGTTTCAAAACCTGTTTAATAAAAAAAAACTAATAACCCCACTTCACAAGAGGTGCTCCAGCATTTTACTTACCTTTGTCCTGGCATCCCAGGTGTCCCTTGCACAGATTCTTGTGCAGAAGAATAAATCCAACAAAAAACAGATTGCAAAAATGGTTGCACATCCGCAAACAGCAAGAATCGCCTGGGCACTGACGAACAAACCATATAAGAGAATAAAAAAAAACTGAACTCACAGGGCCAAACATGTATTGAAATATTTGTTTTCAGTATATATACTGTATATAGAGGTAGGGACTGGTTATCCAGAATGTTTAGTACCTGGGGTTTTCCAGATAATGTAATTTGGATCTTCACATCTTGTTTAGAATTATATCTTAGTTTGGATCAAGTACAATGTCCTTTGACAAAAGGAAATCAATTTTAAAAATCTGGATTATTTGATTATAAAGGAGTCTATGGGAGATGGCCTTTCCATAATTGGAGCTTTCTGGATAACAGATTCTGGATAACGGATCCTATATAAAACAATAGAATAAAGTATTGTCGATTAATATTGCGGTTTAACACCAGTCACTCTATGTTGTATGGCAGAGGTTCTCTCAGGTGCCAAATTACCCTATCAACCATGCATTGATTTCAATAAGAGAATGAAATATGAATAAAAGAGGGCCCAAATAGAAAGATAAGTAATAAAAAGTAGCAGTAACAACAAATGTGTAGCCTTGCAGAGCATTTGTTTTTAGAGGGGGTCAGTGACTCCCATTTGAAAGGTGGGAAGAGTCAAAAGAAGAAGAAGGCAAATCATTCAAAAACGATAAAAAAAAATAATGAAGACCAATTGAAAAGTTGCTTAGAATTAGCCATGCTAAATATTAACTTGAAGTTGAACCGCCCCTTTAAAAGAAATCATTATGCTCTTTATTTTTTTATAATAAAGAATGGATCATTGTTTTGTTTTGAAAGCACTCTGGGGAACTATCGTGAAAATTAAAATGTAATATTAGCTTCAGCACACTGAAATAAGAAACATTCCAAATACAATCAATTAAATATAATGTACCATTTCTGAAATAATCCAATTTATCTTCACTATTCCTCTCTCTGCATCTGTTTCTCCTCATTCTGTCTTCATTCAGGAGTTGGGTGTCAGATGAATTATCCAATATATTTTGTAGGGGGGCTTCTTTTGCCTAGAAGATGTATTAAAGCGCATTCTATTAAAATCACTAGAAAGCCTGACTCTCTACATGCAGAATTTGTGCAAAAGGCAGTTATTTTGTTAGATTTTGTTTTTACTGGAATCAGTTATTTGAGTGAGCTCTAATACATCTGCTAGGAACAATTAAAACAAAGAATTAAAACGGTAGGAAAAATGTATTTTCAACACAAACATTAGAGTTGTTGAACATACTGTAGGTATACATTTCCCCAGTGTTATACCTAGGGATTTAATGTTATTGGGTCCAGTAGGAAATTGCCCTATAGCTGGCACCAAACAGGCCACTATCCATAGGTACACTGAGAAGAGTAATCTGGGACTGAGTGGCTGTGTTCTGTTTCTCCAGTTGTGCTTAGTTTGACAATATGCATCTTTTATTAGAAATAACAAGGTGCATGGAAACTCATGGGGAAACTCAGGATTGAGTAAAATAATAAACCCCTGTTCTAAAATTGCACCATCATCTAAATGAATTTTTTACTATAGCCAATCGTGTAAGGGCAGCTCAAGTTCCACTGTAGAATCCAATCCCCTTAAAAGAAATGACAGCCCTTCGATTGAATAAATGATACACTTTAGAGTAAAATATCCTGGGTACAGTTTAAAGGTTTTGTAGAATGCAATCCATCAATTGCAATCTGCTGCTAACATTTTGTTAGAGGCAGACAGTTTGGAAATTATACATCACACACTAAAATCATACAGTTACCATTGATTAAAACTGCCATAATTCTACCCGACTTTACTCATCTACTTGCTGTCAAGAAAAGAAAATGCCTTTTAATATTAAGATTAATTATTGATCATTAGTGATTCTTTCCATTTGTTATATTCTGCACTGACCAGGCTGAAGCCTTGGGAAAAATAGCGACTCTATTTCTCCAGGTAATTGTGGCCCTGCATATATCGTTATCTGGCCAACACCATTAGAATGGTCAATTAAATACTAAGTAGCAGAGCAATTTACAGTCACTAAGTTGTTTAATTTGCAGTTAGTTAAGGACTATAATGAAGGCAAAAAACAAACTCATAAAATGGTATATTTTATTCATGTGGATGTGCACAGTATGTCTTAGCTATTACAAGTATAAAAAAAACCCTGTTTATTCCCAGTGTTGCTAGTTATATTACCTACTCATTATTTTATTATTACCTTGCACATAGGTGGTGAAACCTTTCTTTTTGTGCATTTATATTTTTTGTATGCCAAAATTCTTGGAGTGCTGTGCTTGGTCCAGTATATATATATATATATATATATATATATATATATATATATATATATATATATATATATATATATATATATATATATATAGTTTTGCATATATGAAGCCATGATTGGAGTTGGATATTTTGTCATGTGAGTAACAAGAATATATCAGTTACTTAACTATTCTTTTGCTTGCTTAATCCACATTGCTTTCTATTCTACCTTCATTTACATTGTCTTCTTGATGATTAACTACCCATGATGGCTGTATAGTAACAAACATTAACCCTCCAGAAATGCCTAAAGGGATACTGTTCAATATCAGTTACTGATATCATCTCTATCCTCTGCACCTGCCACAGCAAGTAACCAAGGGGTCAGTGAAGGACTTTAATGTGCTAAGTTCCTGACTGTACAGTATAGGTATATAATCCATTATCTGTAAATGGAAAGCTCAATTCTCCATTTTATACAAATATGTATTTCCCTTTCTGTAATAATAAAACAGTACATTGTACTAGGACAGCTAAGATATAATTCATCCTCATTGGAAGCAAAACCAGCCTATTGGGTTTATTTAGGGATACATTTACTAAGCTCGAGTGAAGGATTAGAATGAAAAAAACTTTGAATTTCGAAGTTTTTTTTGGCTACTTCGACCATCGAATTGGCTACTTCGACCTTCGACTACGACTTCGACTTCAAATCTATTCGACTATTCGATAGCGTAAGTACTGTCTCTTTAAAAAAAACTTCGACTACCTCCTTCGCCACCTAAAACCAACCGAGCACCAATGTTAGCCTATGGGGACCTTCCCCATAAGCTTTCTAAGCAATTTATGATCGAAGGGAAATCGTTAGATCGATGGATTAAAATCCTTTGAATCGTTCTATTTGAAGGATTTAATCGTTCGATCGAACGTTTTTTCCTTCGATCGTTCGATCGAAGTAAATGCGGTAAATCAAAGTAGAAGGATTTTACTTCGACCCTTAGTAAATGTGCCCCTTAATTTTTACATGATATTCTAGTAGACTTAAGGTGTGAAGATCTAAATTATGGAAAGCTTTCTTATCCAGAAAACCCCAGGCCTTCTTGGTAACAAGTCCCATATCTGTATTACAAATGGATATTTGAATTATTTTGCTGCAATATCATTACTGTTACTGTAAATATAAACCAGCTCAGATCCCAGTTCATACTTTGATTGACTGCCGTTATCTATGAAGTTATGTAAATAAACATTATAATCAGTGTTTTACTCCTTTACTGATTTTTGGAAACACAAGAACGAATGTTTAAACTAATTGGTTATTAGGGGTTGAACCACTTCATTAATATCTTGATGTACATTTTATACAGGCTACCATTTTATCTTTTCATTTTATATAAAAAAAAAAAGTGGTCACATTATTTGTGCTGTTTATGTTTATAACATAAGGAGCACATATTATATTACCATGTCAAGCAAGCATTTTCAATACAATCAGTGGAGTAATTGTTGGAGTCTAGTGCCAGATATGAGAACTAAGTATTGTAGCTGCAAACCACATTTAAAGGTCACTATACCTTCATTGTCCCTTTGTATTTGACCAAGTAAATTGTAACAAGTTTATATGAAATGTACTAAGTGTGGTTAACTGTAATCAAAAAAAGAAAAAAACACATTTTCATAATCTTTACAGTGCTGGAGAAAGCCTAAGAAATCTATTTTTTTCCTTTTTTCCTCCTGCTATTCTATAATTTCTCATTATCTTTTTCCCTTTTGCTTCCCAGTCTCTCTCTCTGGTTTCTCCTCTTTCCTTTTATTTTTTCCTTCCCACTTTCTCTTCCTAAAGTTGTCTCCCTTCTCTATATTTACCATCTCCTTTGTCTCCATTCTTAGGTGCAAATTCACCAAAGGGTGAATTTTCACCAGCGAACGATCCGCCACACTTTGCGCCACTTCAGCAGATGAAAATACGTTACCACGCTACATGCGAAGTTGCGTTTGGGCAGATGAACACTGGCAAAGTTTTGCTAGCGTTAATTTGTCAGCACAACCATTTCATAGCAATCTTTTGCTAGCGTTAATTTCTGCAAAGTGAAACTTCATTAATACTCTTATGCTTGGGTCAATTTGAATAGGGCAGGTACATATAGGTGTATAGATGTGTTTATTAGAGATTTGGTGCAAATGCTTGAAGTGGACATTTTTTATTACAAATGTCCAAGGAAGCATAATAAAGACAGAGATCCTCTAATGCCCTAGACATGAGCCCACCCTAAAACAAATGTGACATGCCCCTCAAATGGTTGGGAAAGAAATGTTAACACCAAAATCTTTAATAATTAGGACTTTTGAAGGTAATCCCGCTTTAAAAAACAAAAAAATGCCTGTGTTTTTTACAACTTTTTTGACTTTCTGGCATACAGGATATGATGTCACTAAAATACGATTGAGGAGGATGTAGCTTCATCTTATCAGTTTGCCTGGTCTAAGGTGGCGAAGGAAACTCTGGCAAAAGAATTAATGTTTTGTAAAACTCGCACTTTAGTGAATTTGTAATGATTGTTTGCCTGTCTAAATATATATATATATATATACTGTATATTGATTATAAATTTTAGTATACTAAAGTAATCCATTGCACCCTCCTTTGACTACTTGCATTTGTGCCAGGGACAGTAGTAGTTGAGGCCCTAAGACTTCATGGCATTCACCTTTTGTTTTTGCATGCTCAGTCTTAGTTTAGTTTTTGCCCAAGTTTTAGTTGCATATATGTTAATTTGTATTTGCATTGCCATGTCTTGGATGCCATTCAGGTTTTTAAATTTGATCAGTAAATTGGTCAGTTTGGGCCTACTTGACAAAGACTTTCTGGAGAGGAAGTAGTATCCCAGAACCATAACCTTAAGTGGTTTTGCTTTTTAACCTATTATAGAGATAATACTACGTTGAAGTTTGATTCATGTATCAGAAAATCAAATCTACTGTTATTCTGTTATACTGTTATCCTTCTTATTTATAACTATGGCTTAGGAGAATAAAAATGATTACATATTTGACTATATTGAATGACCTAGCCTCTTGCCTAAACCTATGATGCTGTTCTCTACTTTACCACTGGATTTGAGTGCAGTTGGTGAAGGTAAGGCAATCATCTGCAATTCAAAATCTAAATTAAGGAGGGCACTCCTTTTACAAAAAAAAAATAATATGCGATATTAGAAACATATACATTTATTATAATGGGTGCAAATGTACATACTTTTTTCAGGTCAATTATGATCAAGGCAGAACATTTTACAACTTTTAATTCAAAGCTGCGAAGGGAAACCAGCGCTCATCCAGCACGAGGTATAGACAGACAAAGGGGCAAGAAATTGATTCTCATATAGTGTAGTATTTTTTCATAGATATAGTCCACCCTTTTGTGAGATTTAAAATATTTCTAAAAAAGGTGCCTTCTCCAGAATATGCTATTTGCCGTGCTTAAACTTCACACAATAGGTGAGTCTAATGTGAGGATACTCACGAACGTTTAAACGAAGTTTGGGCGTTTAGAAAGATAATTGGACGGTCATCCCCTCAATTCTCTCCAACCTCTGTAGCTTAAAAACAATGCGCTGACATAGTGTAAAATCGTCACTTTTTTAATCCCAAAAAATAACATTAAAATCACACTCACAATGTTGCTGTTAAAATTTTCGCATTAAAACAAAAGTCACCAGTTCGGCATCTGTTGGAGTCACTTAGGCAGCCGGTGTAGATGTTTTTGCCGGCGTCTCGACCGCCTCGTGTATCCCAGTAAAAAACATCTACACCGGCTGCCTAAGTGACTCCAACAGATGCCGAACTGGTGACTTTTGTTTTAATGCGAAAATTTTAACAGCAACATTGTGAGTGTGATTTTAATGTTATTTTTTGGGATTAAAAAAGTGACGATTTTACACTATGTCAGCGCACTGTTTTTAAGCTACAGAGGTTGGAGAGAATTGAGGGGATGACCGTCCAATTATCTTTCTAAACGCCCAAACTTCGTTTAAACGTTCGTGAGTATCCTCACATTAGACTCACCTATTGTGTGAGTTTAAGCACGGCAAATAGCATATTCTGGAGAAGGCACCTTTTTTAGAAATATTTTAAATCTCACAAAAGGGTGGACTATATCTATGAAAAAATACTACACTATATGAAAATCAATTTCTTGCCCCTTTGTCTGTCTATACCTCGTGCTGGATGAGCGCTGGTTTCCCTTCGCAGCTTTGAATTGGATTCTTGTACAAGTCTGAGGGAGAACAGACATCTTTGGAAACCGGCAGAGGGAGTGAACCACCAAGACCTTTGATATCCTTTATTGTGTTATATATATTTTTTTTTTTTCTACAACTTTTACACTGACCCATGCACACTTCAGCAAATTTAACACACCAAGGTATATGCAGTAGTGAAAAAATGCTCTAATTTTTATAAAAGTCTATAAAGCAAGACAACTGTGTTTCAGATGATAATATATATATATATACCACCACTATCACAGTTCATATTAGTAAACATGTTAAAACAGACACGTTATGCAAAAAAGGTGAGAAACCCCTGCATTTCAGAAAAACGGGATTTCTGGGAAATCTTACATGTTGTGTGAAATGAAGAATTTCATCTGACAAGGATACACTTTTGACATTTCTGGGGTATAGAACATTATTTTAGTAAGAGAAATTTTTCCAGCGCTTGGTTTGCCTTTAAAAAATAATTACAAAAAATTAGGTGTTAGTACCACACTTTGGCCAAAATATGTAAGCTCACGTGCCACGTCAAGTCCCCTCATTATACGAGTCCTACACTGTTTGTGAGCGTTATAAGTTTGTAGTGCATTTAAAATCTAGTCCCCCAGCAACCAGTGTGACTGAGTAGTAAGACCCCTGTGCACTTACCCGTGGCTCAGGAGCTCTAGTGGGAAAGCTGGGAGCTTTAAAGCCCCAACCAACAAACATACACCTGTGAATAATTTCCTGCCTACACTATTAACATTTTAACTGTGGGTTTGACTGAGCGCTAGGACAATGGTGTCTATGGCAGCTGGTCAACACCACAGCATGAGTTAGACCGAGCGCTGATGATTTCTTTCTGTATTATTTTAGTAAGCACTACTATGTTATCATTTTCTTTGATACTATAGATGTATGCATTGCTATAGTATGTCTCATGCAGAAATAACATGGCTTACAAAATAATGCAAAAACAATTAGAATACTGAAAGTAATAATCAATTTCTAGCTGGAATCAAATAGCTTTTCGGCATATACCGGGAACAGTTTAGCATTTTGTTCTATGATAATGCAATCATTATCTTGAAAATGAAGACTTCCAACAGCTCTTTTCTTCAATCAGCTTGAGAGTTATGCCTTCCAAAAAAAAAAATTATAAAGGGGAAAAAAACAGAAAGGCAGAGATAAAGATACAATACTCCAAGTTAGTTTAATATATTAAAAATACATTTAAATAAATACATATAGGATCATCAGCTTCTATAATAATATAATTACTCCTGAAATTAAAAAAAAAAAAAAAAAAATAAATATATTTATACAATATATAATCATTAATATATAATCATTAATATTTCTAATGGTTTCTAAAAGCTATCCACAAATGTGAAACTTGAAATTAAACTTGAGATACCTAAGGTCTTATAAATCAAGTAATGTATATTGTAATAGCAAAGGAAACTGTTACTTAGAGACAAAGGAACTCTTAGAAGAATTAATTTAACCTATCTAAAAAAACAAAACTCTTTTATCTAGTGGATAAAGCTGTCAGCCTTATGAAATCTTATGTTTTTGTTACATCAGAATGCAGAAAATAAGTTGAGTTAAAAAGAATGTTTGAGTTTTAATGCTCAACAAACCAATTTGTCTTAACAGGTAACAAGAAAGAATATTAAGCAGAAGCAAGGGGGTAAATAGAGCCAAATGTTTGAAACTCTAGGGAATTAATATGGTATAATTAATCAAATGGTAAATAGCTATTGTATTGTATCATTGATCTCCAGAATCGGACACACATTTTGTGAACCCAATGGATTTGCAGCAAATTAATTCATAGTGATGAAACCAAGTTGCCTTGTACTGGCTTAGATTGCCCTGAAGTGATAAAGCCATTAAAATCAATATCATCCGTTGCAAAAATATACAATGACAAATGTGCTTACAAAAGTCAAAAGTCCTGACATTTAACATAGCTACTGTAGCGTTCCAAGAATGAAATGTCATATAATAGATAAGAGAAAATTATAATTAAAAATATTTTTTTGTATCCACGTGTTTAGGTTTTGTGGGGTTGGACTTAAGTAAACTTCCTCCTAGATCCCTGGCTATTCTTGCCGTGCAATGTAAGTTACATGGGTAGATTTGTTTGCTTCATCGTCTCTAAGCTAAGTAACACTGAAGGACAAATAAAACACTTAAAAACAGCTAAATATTTGCCAGATTGCAGTTATTTTCAGTTTTCTTAAAGGAGAAGGAAAGGCTTTGTGCACTTGGGGGCATCCCCAAGTGATTGTATTGACTTACCTAACATTTAGCACCCCCAAGTGCACAAAGCCTTTCCTTCTCCATTAAGCATCTTCTTTTTCTTTGTTTTAAAAAAAGTGCATCAAACCTTGTCAGTGATTTTAGGGAAATCCCAAATGCACAAAATGGATTTTGGTGAGTGTTTCAGGTCAGGTACTATTTAGGAGAAAGCTGAACAGACTGAGTAGGACAGAAAAGAACCAAGGCAGGGCTAAATGTCTGGAACAGAACAGGCAGGAGCGGGACTGAGTAGGTAGAAACAGGCAGAAGCGGGACAAAACGGGTGTAGAGACAGGACAGGCTCTGGACAAGAGTTCAGGAACTCGGATGGCTTGGTCTCAAAAGTAGGCTAATGATCCAGTGGCAGGTTATGGAAGAGGCAGGCTTAAATAGCCCCTTAATTGAGCTATTGCCTGCAGCTAGATCATGGATGGTGTCCATCAGGGAAAACAGACAGGAGGAAAAGCCATTAACTCTGCCTGCAGCACCATAACCATGAAGCCTCGAGTGGCTTAACAAGGTGTTAACAGCAGGTCCATGTTTCTACATCATGGCGTTCCTGAAAAGCCAACAGATATATCATCTTTGCTTTATGTCAGTCTTTCTATCACAGCACTTACCCAAGAGTTTGCTAGAGTTGCTTTACCAATAATAAAATAACTGTATAATTCTGAAGAAAATATCTGTTTCTTGTTGCTTTTTTTTTTAAATACCAAAGAATAAAAAAATTACAAGAAGTGTAATATTCCCCTGTGTGTTGTTCCCAACAACTTACAAGAGCAGTCTAGGTGCTTTGAATCACTTCCTATTGAAATCAATGGACACACTAGGGCCCATTCACTAAGCTCGAGTGAAGGATTCGAATGAAAAATACTTCGAATTTCGAAGTATTTTTTGGGTACTTCGACCATCGAATGGGCTACTTCGACCTTCGACTACGACCTTCGACTTTGATTCGAACGTTTCGAACGAAAAATCGTTCGACTATTCGACCATTCGATAGTCAAAGTACTTTCCCTTTAAAAAAAACTTCGACCCCCTACTTCGGCAGATAAAACCTACCAAAGTCAATGTTAGCCTATGGGGAAGGTCCACATAGGCTTGCTAAACTTTTTTTGATCGAAGGATTTTCCTTCGATCGTTGGATTAAAATCCTTCGAATCGTTCGATTCGAAGGATTAAATCGTTCGATCGAATGAAAAATCCTTCGATCGATCGAACGAACGTTTAGCGCTAAATCCTTCGACTTCGATATTCGAAGTCGAAGGATTTCAATTCGAGGGTCGAATTTCGAAGTATTTTTTACTTCGAAATTCGACCCTTAGTGAATCTGCCCCACTCTGTATCGATCAAGAAAGTATTGCTGTATGATTCAAGGGTGACAGCACTTTCTACTTATGCCAATGAAAGAGGTGAGTTAAAGGGGCTTTGACTACTGGTACAAGTAGCAGCAATGAAAATGTCCAGCATGCCAATGCTTTGATTAAGCATAGACCTGATCTAGCAAAGCAAATATGTCAATAAATACATTTATTTTAAAGCTCACAGCTAGTCATAACTCGTCAGGCCAGACCTAAATTCACTTACATCTGATTAATTAAGAATTGTGTTACTTCATTAATTAAGTTTTACCTGGAACTTGTTTTTCAAGGTTTCAATGCTTTGTAAAGGTTTACTGCATCAGCCCCAAGGTACCCCAATTCCTAAAATAAGTGGAAATTCATGCTTCAGAACTGATTCTTTATTTTATTTATTAGTAAGCCCATTCCTATGAGCAA